>NC_143583.1:19842806-20142806 GCF_048544385.1 Mastigoproctus giganteus | reverse complement strand
GAAAGGTATTTGAGCAATTTTCGTTATTTCGCATCAATATCTGTCTACTTTACTTGAAAATAAAAATAGAAAGCCAAAATCTTCCAGATATGATTGGCATCTGTCCTGTTTGGGGCTGAAAGGCACAACTTCCGAACAAGAACGTTGTCATTCCAAGATGTCACTTTAAATTCTATTCTCTTGTACAATATTGGCATCAGGATTCCCTACAAGACAGGTTGAGCCAAAGATGACAGATAATATATTTTTGGATTTTCGCCCTCTCAAGTTGGGCTCTGTAAATTGATAGAAGTGGCTAATAAAGGGAACTAAAACAGATTGTCTGTATCGACTAGACAGGGAAGAGAAAAATTCTCAACCGTTAGGTAGAGCCACTGCAAGAAAAATATCTTTTTCTTACATATAAAATAATCCTTTCCGAAAGGTGAGTAAACAAAAGATGCTTTGATTATTCTTGGCGACGTTCTTAACCTCCCACACCCCTTGCTAATCTTTAATTGGGATAAAAAAAAAAAACCTTCCGAGGAACTGTCAGTTTGACTGTAAGCAATTTCGATATTTCTGTAGTTTTTTTCTTTCACTTGTAATTTCTTAAGACAGGCAACAGCCTAGCTGTGCCGAGACCTTTTTCTCAGTTCCAGGATCTAATCCGGATTTCTTTCCCCGCGTGTTCTAGCCCGATAATTTTCTTCTTCATCCTGTCTTTCCTAATGCAGATGCTTAAACACAACTAAGTTGCCAATAAGGAAATCGAGATACGAACGAAATCCAGGGCCTTGTAATCGGATTACATTCGCGATAGAGGTTGATTGTAAGGAAAGGTAAAAAGAATGATGAACGTGCCCCCTGGTGTTCTTTAACAGAAACAAAAATCTTAAAGATTCAAATTGGAATCGGGAAAAACGTTGATTTTCGTGTTTGTCTTTTTTCCCGACTTATAATGCACGATATTGTTAGAATTAACCCCATCTGAACTAAAAAAAAAACAATAAATACATTTCCCCATAAAGAAATCGTCTTCACTCCAGAGATCAACAGCGTAAAACATTGGAATCATCGTTCGAAGCAAACTTGTATTCAAACTGTTCGAAGAATCCTTAAATAGAAAATTCGCAACTTTTGTAGCTCTCACAAAAAAGATACTGCTGAAAGAGTACGTTGTAGACTACAAATGTGTCCATTTGGGAAGAAAAACTTAATTTTTTCACAATGCTAGGAAGGTTCCTCGAACACTCCGGAGAATAACAGTAAAACCAATCATAGAATTTATTGACAAAAAGCGTGCTGAAGTGAGCAGACAATAAAATAATCTTACGACCCCATGAAAGTGAGAATCTCTTAAGAAAGTAGAGAGAAAGAGATGGTCTGGTTGTATTCGTCCTTTTATAGAACATTCTGCTGTGTTCTACTATGCCAGATTGTTTGTTCAAGCTGTCGTCCTTCGTGTACTGTCTGTATTAACGATTATACCTCTGGCAACAATTCTTTGTTAGGAAGAAGAAATTCTGAGTGTTTATCTTTTCTTCCTTCTACCTTATAACATTTCTCACAAATGAAGAAAGCGGGCAGATTAAATGGAATGGGATTCTTGAAGAAATTTTATGAAAGCGACACTGACAAAGATTTCTTCTAAAGGTATACAAATGCTCAGGCTGCGATAAGAAATCAGATTGGAAGTTGTATATACTGTAGAAATTCGTTCGATGGAAAGGTCTCAGATATAACGTGTAAGTTCCAAACTAAAAACATTTCTCCACTACGATTCAAGTTTAAGTATAAATTTAATTTGTGAATATTTTATACGCAGTTTTCAAGTTTAAGCTCGGTCAAATCTTCATTCTCTATTTTTAGCGTGCCAACGTGTCGAAGTATATTTTAAAACTTAGTCAATAATACAGCGATCAAAGAAAAAAAACTACAGATGCAAATGACAAATCGCACTGCTTCATTTTAAAGAGAAATTCATTTATCTCTTTATACCAGCTACAAAATTCTTCTGAACTTTATCATAAATTAAAATCATACCAATAACTCAGAAGATTGTACACTGAGTGGACAGAAATCATGGGATACCAACCTAGTAACGGGTAGGCTCACCTTTCGCCCGGAAGCGTTCCACAGGTATTTCCATCCATGCTTGCTACTTCGGTAGCCCACTGCGCTGTCCACGATGAGATGTTATTCCGGAAATGGCGTATTCCCAATACACTCTTGATGCTGTCGAACAGGGATGATGCAATTTCCTATCATCCCTCTTTCAAAGTCGGTTAACTCACAACGTTTATCCATACTGACATCGAATTATCGTTTAAGTGAATGCAGTATACCTGTCAAGCGGTGGGTTCGTTCACTAGCGAGAGGAGTGAGAGCGTCGCCTTGCCCAGGAACCAGACATCCCATGAATTCTGTCCTATCAGTGTAATAAATGCCATACTATAAAAAACGAGGCAGTCGTTATGGTTCTTTTATTGTTTAAAGCCCGCTGTACACAGTCATATTTTTATGACATAAATCTATAAAAACATTTTTTGCCTTTTTGCATGTTTTTATGTATAATTAATATCTAATATTTCATAATTAAAGACTTCTGATACATAAGTTTATAGAAACTATTTGCTTATTATTATTTTTTTTTTCAGTATAAATGCTCCTCCATCGGTTCTGCAATTTTGAAACTCTCTGTATACATCATTTCTCTGTGTGATGGCACAATCGCTCTGTGCACTCTGAAAGTGTCCACCGTTAATTTGAATATACTTATTAAGGTGTGATTGACATGTTATAAACATACATCCAAATGAGTTTAGTCTTCTACAAAACAGTCATCGTGCGAGGCTGTACGATCATTTAAATGTTGATGCTATTACTGGAAACGTTTCTGGAACTCCTTTGAAATTGACTTCAAAGCCTGAATCTTCAAGGAATAGCAACAACAGGAAATGAGCATTTTATAAATAAGGCGATATTTATAAATAATTTTTTCCATCATCAGATATACCGTGGCTTTTAAACAACATTACAGCACGCTTAAGTGCTAATCTCTATCAATCCTTATTAATAAATAGCATCTATAAAATTTAAAATAAGACACTGTCTGGTAAACAGATATGCATATAACAAATATACGGTTTAATTTAATCGTAGAAATAATAGTTTTTTATTATTATTTCGCTGTATTAAACTGTTTATAATTTTTTCATTTTCGCATCATAAAATTGTCTTTTTACCCATTCCTTCGCACATTTTAGTGGATTATCTGGAGGAGAGGAATCAGCTTTCGTAATATGCCACCCTGCATAAATGTGCTTCTCCTCCCCCCTCATAAAAGTGCATCGCCCTACCCGGAACAATTTCTTTTGACGTCCATGTCAGTACGAAAATCAATTACTCTTCGGTGGAGAATTTACAAACCCACGAAGGCGCAAATTGCGAGGAATTATTTGTAAATAAGTAAATTTACACCCTGCAGTATCTGGCCTCCCTCACAGGAGTCCTTCACTTTTTATGGGTACATAAAATATCTCGTGAGACCGCGCTTACACATATTACCAAGATAATTACTTCACCCAACATTACAGGTTATGCAACTGTTCGATGGCAATTGTGCTGACATGGAGCTATCCGTGCATACAGGCACAGAGATGAGGTAAAAAATAACTTTGCGAAGTAAAGCAGACAAGAAAAATTATTGCCCCTAACAAGATGGTAACGGTGTGGCACTAATGAAGCATGAAGCTTCTTTGTGCGGCTCATTACCCAAAGAAAAAAAAACCCTCCCAAATCCTCAGATTGCAGTAGGGGAGAGTAATTAGAATTAAGTTCTCATACAAGGCCGGGTTCTTTCTGTTCATAATGGAAAAAAATGTGGTCTGCCTAGAGAATAACTGAATTTTAATGGACCCTGTTTTTAGGCTCTGCAGTATGAGGGGGGGGATAACATGACAGAACAGTCAGTAATCTCTGCTCTCTACTATTCTTTGTTTTGCGTTCTCTCTCTCTCTCTCTGTCTCATAATTTGGTTTCAAAATCCCGTTGATGACAATAGGAAACTTATTGTGGTATTTTTATGTAGAGTTGAGCTAGCTACTTCCAGGTCACTGAAGAGACTTTTTAATGAAAAAAAAAAATCATTCTTGAGTCTTCGTCCGACAATAAGTGAAAACAACACCTCAACTCGGATAGCTTATAAGCAACCTCTCTATGTATCTATTTCCGTAAATCTATTTCTTTCCCTTCTATTATCCATTTTGTATTTATTTCTTATAATATCTCTCTTTCATTTAGGTTTCAATAAGAGCTACGTACGATGCGGTCAAAAAATATTGAAACTAATTTTAATATATAAATTATAGTATGACTATTAAAGAAAACTACGTGCATTTAACCTTATTAAATATTGATCATCTCTAACATATTTTCTGTCTCTATATGTCTGCAATAATATCTGAAAACCAGCATGAAACACAAGCAAGAGACCATATCCAAAAGGAAAATAATGAACGAACACCAAGAGACATAAAAACATTTGCAAGAAAAAGAAATCTTTCTGTTTGCAAGAGAAAGAAAAAGAAAGCAAGAAAAAGAGCCGCTGCATCCAGATCCACTGTATTTAGATGGCATAAACGGTTGAAGTATGGAAGAACTAAAACAGAGCATGATCCTATCTCAGAACATGTGATGTTCTGAGATAGGATCATGCTCTGTTTGATCAACATTAACAACATTAATAACTGTACAGCACTATTAGTACACATCAACACCTATTAATATACATCAACAAACACTATCAGCACTATTGGTACACATCAACAAACACTATCAGCACTATTGGTACACATCAACAAACACTATCAGAACTATTGGTACACATCAACACCTATTAATGCACATCAACTCTATCGGTACACATTACTGCTATTAGTACACATCAACACTATCAGCGCTATTTTAGTACACATCAACACTATCAGCGCTATTTTAGTACACATCAACACTATCAGCGCTATTTTAGTACACATCAACACTATCTGCGCTATTTTAGTACACATCAACACTATCAGCGCTATTTTAGTACACATCAACACTATCAGCGCTACTAGTACACATCAACACTATCACCGCTATTAGTACACATCAACACTATTAGCGCTATTAGAACACATCAAAACTATCAGCGCTATTAGTACACATCAGCGCTATTAGAACACATCAAAACTATCAGCGCTATTAGTACACATCAACACTATCAGTACACATTAGCACTATTGGTACATATCAACACTATTAATACGCATCAACACTATTGGTACACATCAACACTATTAATACGCATCAACACTATTGGTACACAGCAGCAGCACTATTAATACGCATCAACACTATTGGTACACATCAACACTATTAATACGCATCAACACTATTGGTACACATCAACACTATCAGCGCTATTTTAGTACACATCAACACTATCAGCGCTATTTTAGTACACATCAACACTATCTGCGCTATTTTAGTACACATCAACACTATCAGCGCTATTTTAGTACACATCAACACTATCAGCGCTACTAGTACACATCAACACTATCACCGCTATTAGTACACATCAACACTATTAGCGCTATTAGAACACATCAAAACTATCAGCGCTATTAGTACACATCAGCGCTATTAGAACACATCAAAACTATCAGCGCTATTAGTACACATCAACACTATCAGTACACATTAGCACTATTGGTACATATCAACACTATTAATACGCATCAACACTATTGGTACACATCAACACTATTAATACGCATCAACACTATTGGTACACAGCAGCAGCACTATTAATACGCATCAACACTATTGGTACACATCAACACTATTAATACGCATCAACACTATTGGTACACATCAGCACTATTAATACGCATCAACACTACCAGCACTATTAATACGCATCAACACTACCAGCACTATTAATACGCATCAACACTATTGGTACACAGCAGCAGCACTATTAATACGCATCAACACTATTGGTACACATCAACACTATTAATACGCATCAACACTATTGGTACACATCAGCACTATTAATACGCATCAACACTACCAGCACTATTAATACCCATCAACACTACCAGCACTATTAATACGCATCAGCACTATCATCACTATTCGTACACATCAACACTATTAACACACATCAACACTATCAGCACTATTGGTACACATCAACACTATCAGCACTATTAACACACATCAGCACTATTGGTACACATCAACACTATTAATACGCCTCAACACTATTGGTACACATCAACACTATTAGTACGCATCAGCAATATTGGTACACATCAACACTATTAGTACGCACCAACACTATTGGTACATATCAACACTATTAGTGCGCATAAACACTATTAGTACGCATCAACACTATCAGCACTACTGGTACGCATCAACATTATCAGCACTATTGGAACACATCAACACTATCAGCACTACTGGTACGCATCAACATTATCAGCACTATTGGAACACATCAACACTATCAGCACTACTGGTATGCATCAACATTATCAGCACTATTGGTACACATCAACACTATCAGCACTATTGGTACAGCACTGATACAGTGTTGCAATAACGATACAGTACAGGACAGGCGAATTCCAATCAGCAAACTTGTAGCTTTATGTGTGGTAGTTTTGCAGTGCACAAGGAATGCTTGGAAAGCTGAGAGAATATCAAACTAGACAGGGATTATGAAAGGAATGACTGTCAGACTCCCAATAAAATGACACTTTATATTTTTCATTTAATTTGTCACAATCTTTAAATATAACAACATTTATATTTTTAATTGAATTCGTCACAATCCTTAAATAAACAACATTCCTCACCCGTCGTATGTGGACGTTTTCGAGGCGAAGAGTGAAGAACATTTACGAAAGTTATTTATCTGGGAAACATATTAATTGTATTCAGCTGTTTCTGTCGGTGAATTTACATAACACTGCTCTTTATCATAAAGAATTTTTCACATTTCCTGAGGCAAATTACCAGTTAATATCACTGTGTGTTAGCATAACAAAGGCGAAGGTTCAATGGGAACAGACTATTTCGTGTGGAGGTATGAATGAAGACGAAGAAAGGTAACTTCGCTGGGTTTGAATTTGAATTGCGAATGAATTCTCTCTCTGGTTTGTCCACTGTGACTGATTTAGAAGTATTGGAACTACAGATATTGCTTCAGAAGCATAAAAGGGAAAATATATGTAGAAAAGCATGCAGAGGAAATTGAAAGTCAGTGTGATTTGTGGGGAAGGGGGGTGTAAGGCATATATAGAGTCATTGATTAACATGAAAATCGAGGATGGATTCTTATTGATTTCGAAGAAAAGCCACAGATATGAGGCCGATTTGTAGATTGAAATGGTTTTTCATAAGAAAAATATATAACAAAGTTGAACTTGTCTGAAAGCCTAAGTATTATAAAAGAGAAGCAAAATTGAGAAATATACCTTTCTAGAAATAAGACACAATTGACGTTAGTAGGATGGAAGTTAACTAGGTTTCCTGTACTTCATTGGAAAATATTCTATAAATTTGACATTTAAAGGACTGGTGGCGGGTATTCTAGAAGTTCTGGTTGTTTATGCAGTGTCAGATCGTCAAACAAGGAAGAGGAATGTAGTCTAATGTTATTAGCACAACTGAATTTTTCCAGTCGATACAAGAAGGCAAAGAGCAGAACTCTCAGATAATCAACATTATTCGAAAAGTCTGAAGAAAATGCACGACCCTTTCGTCACGTTTTTTAAGCTAGCTTTCGGAGACTGAAGAAATATTAACTGTACCAAACGCATTCTATGGATTAAAGACTTCTTAATATTTTCTGATTTTATTCCGATGAGAAAAAAGGTGTTTGGTATGGTGGAAGATTTCTTGACCATCATCGCAGGAGCTAAAGGAAAAGTAGGATGTTAGTGAGGTAAAATTGTTCTTTATAAAACGTTACAATAGCGCCATAAGAACAAAACAGTTGGAAATCAAGGTGGGCAAAGTCCTGACCAGTGACTTTAGCAAGGGCACAAAAAGTTCGATTGCCATTTTCATATGAGTAAAATATTCTTGAACTTTTCATAATATTCTTCACCTCCCTAAAGAATTCCTCATGTGTGAATGTAGATGCAAAATATTCATTCGGTTTGTCAGCAACAGTCGAATCTTCGATATAAAGTAGACCAATTTGATTCAACCCCTTCCTGCGTTTACAAAAGTAAAATCTTTACAGTTTTGCTTTGCATCGCCAAAAGATTCTTCGCCAAAGATTTTTCATAATCTGCCTTCTCTTGCTTAACCTCCTTTGTGACTTGATTACAGACTACTGTAGTTTATACCTACAATAAGCTTCTGTTTCATCTGATGATTTTTATGCATCCCATGCATTTTTATTCTCTGCCACGAGTGTCATTAGTTCATCTGACATCCGTTTAGGCCAACACCTTGACAGTATTTCTTAGTTGTTATGAAAAGCCTAGTAGCTTACAAGATTAATTCCTTGAATGCTTCCCATAAGATTGACCGATGGTAACAAAATCAGTTGTTCCCACTGTATATAATTTAAAAAGTGTCTGAGACCACTGTAGTCACCTTTATGAAAGCAAACACACTTTCCTTTACCCTTGATGATAGTTACATCTTTAAGTAAATAATCCCACACCAATACACTGTGATTTCTGCCCCCTAGTGGATCGTTTAGCTATAGATTCTTAATGCATGAATAATCACTGCTAGTAATCAATCAAGACTCCCTCTTTTTGCTTCTCTAAGATACTTCTGTAGAAAACAGTCATCGAATGATTCCATAAAATCTTTGTAGTGTGTGCGTAACCAACCCACACGTTCTAGTCAATTGCATTCTCATTCAGACTTTCATTTTCAATGCAAGTTATTAACATGTAGATTTTAATTGCCTGCTCAAGGGCATGCAGCCAACATTTGCACAATGTGACATCCAACAATCACACCTCTATGCAAGTCAGATAGTACTCGTCCCAATCCATCCTGCTGGAGGCATCGCACACCCTTAACGTGCAGATCAGCTTTACGGAACAATAAATGCTTTGTCCACTTCTAAGGCTGATGCATTTTCCACCAATCAGATGGGTGTCCCATTACTTTTGGTAGACTATAGTACATTAAACGAGGATATAAAATGTAAAGGATAACAGTGCTCTTTCTTGTCGCATCAGTTCAATGACGAGTAAAACAAAGTGCCAAAAAATATATATAATCTTAATTTAATGCATAAAATGTGTGTTTGCGAATAAAAAAATAACAGTGCAGTAAAATATGATTGTAGAAATAAAATAAAGGCACTTTCGGAGATCGAAAGCTCCTGTGCAATTTTATTTATTTTTATTTTATAATGCGTTCATGCTTTATGTTGCACCAAAGCATTCCACGTACTTATATTTTATTTTTCAATTTGCGTATTTCACGAAATATTATTATGTGATGATTCTTGATGCTGAAGCCTTTTTTTCAAATGTAGGATCACGTCTGAAGTTTAATAAAAAGGCACATAAATGATAAAAACGGGAAGATCATATAACTAAGTAGAAGAGCCACTTTACTGGGATGGAAGCTTTGACATTTCGTCCAGGGATAGTTTATTTCATATGTTGAAAACGTCTGGCCCGCTTGACCATGACAGTATGGCCACAAATTACTTCAGAACACGATATATCACAGAAGCTGGTTGGGCTGGCCTTATCCTCCACAGAAGATGGGATAGGTACGAGAATGTGACGTCGAAAATATCACGTGATGAATGATGATACGATACGATACGGAGTTGTTATTGAAGTACGGTTTAGGAGCATCAGCGACCAAGTCCATATTGGTGCATGTATATTGTATGTTTTGCGTGTGTGTTCTGTGGTAGATTTTCTGTTTTCTGGAAGAAAACCTGAGTTTCCGGAAAGAAAAAAATACGCTTCTCCCGAGCCCGATTAACCCAGCCACTTTGTGAAAAAGGTCCATAAAAATTCCTCCACATCCTCCACGGGGCTCGAATTCAGGTCTTTTCCACCCGTCGATTCTACAAACTGTATTACCCACGAGGGCACGATACAGGGATAGAATTAAATGGAAGGTGCTAAGAAACGCTATGTCATATCACGCGTTCTTGATGTGAAGTTTAAATAATTGATTATGGAAAACAGATACAGTGAAATGCATATTATCTGCGACTTACTTCTATTTCAGCCCTACGTTCTCTTAACTTACATTGAGTTCATTTTTTGAAAACGTCAGAGTTGTTCCTTTAATTGATGTTAAATATTTCATGTTCATCTTAAGGACTTCTTTGTTAATTACTTAATAAACAATTCTCTAAATTAAACACGAAGAGTTATTCATAGTGAAATAAAATGCCAAACTTGTATTAAAAAATATACACTCAAAGATGCCGTCTTTGTCGCTGAAAAAAAAGTTCTCCTCTAGCTCAGAAATTTCTGGCCAACGAGATTAAATGGTATCTCTACGGAAGAAAAATATATTTTCAAGAAACATTCACAAAGAGATCGATTCCCAACAGCCATTCACAGTTGTTTCTTTATTCTACCACAAGCCTTCTCATTCTGACTGTTCAGGAAGATAAATCAAAGAAAGAGCCTAGTGAATTCTGGCTCAATCGATAGCTTTGTAATTATATTAAAAAGTTTGCCCCGAGCCTTAACAGTTATTTCATATTTAGGAAAATTATAAAGTGAATTAATATAAATAGATAGTTACATTAAATCACATTATCCTATTTATCGTTTCGCTGCAAAGATGATATTTTAAATAAACACAATAGCCAAAAAAAATGCGAACTTTGTATTAAGACAGTCACAAACAGAAGAAATGAAAATTAACACGAACAAATGCAGATATATGCAAAGAAAACTGTGACCTGGGTGATAAGGTGTTGCGTCGTTGAGTATAAAGACTGCATAGTCTGCTCGAAGGCAGTAATCTGAAGTCAGAATGGGGCAAAGGCGTGATCTATCAGACTTTAAAAAGAAAAGGTACGCGTTTAGCAGGAACCACGATTCAAGAAACGAAAGACAACTGATTCTCAAAAGCATCTATCTAAAAGATTTTTAATGACTAGAAAGCAAGTAGTTCTTCCATATCTCACGTGGAAGAAAATCAATACTTAAGATGGAAGCCATCGTACTCTAAGGAGGACTGTACGGAAAAACAGAACATCCAGTATGCAACACATAACATCTGAATTCAGCCAAGTCCAGAACTGCCTTATTTCAACTCGTTCCCAATTTTCAATACCCAATTTTCTCGGGAATTGAGAAAATTGGGGGGTATTGGCAATCGCCTGCCTATTCGGAAGCCACTTGTTTCAGAGAAAAACTGAAAAATCCATTTACCGAGAACGTCGTGGTTGAAAATTTCCATCATCTTCCCTCGCTCCCACATTCATTGATCCCATTCCTATTCAGAATGTGTGGGATATGCTGGAGAGAGCTATTCGACAACGAAGTCTTCTTCCTTCAGCTTTTAGGCAGCTACAGGAGATTCTGCGGGAAGAATGGTTACAGTTAGACAAAAACGCACTAAAACACATTATACCCCACATACTTGCAGTTATTCGAAACAAAGGCAGCCCAATTCGATATTGAATAAAACTTCGTTTTTTTTTTTATTATTATTTTTTTAATTTTGACAGCGTGTATATGTCTGAGATGATACTCGTGGTGTACGACTTCCTTAGACTACATCTGTTCGAACACCATCTATCACTCGACAAACAACGTGTAACTCTTTGACCTTATTTCTCTGGAGCTTGACTTTCTCCAATCTAACTTTCTAACTTTCTCATGTCATTTTCCTTGGAGATTTAATATTCACATCGTCACGATTATCACAGTGGTTACGATCACTATTTTTCCACACCGTGTAGAAAAGGTATTAGTTCTAATTCATTTTTGACAGGCCTAACCTTTATCGGTTTTTATCTCAATGTCGTCAAAGGGTTCTTGATTTTATCTCCCAGAAATCAGGAAGATAAAACCAGCATACTCGCGGAGAAATTCTGGCTATTGTAGTGGGCCATATGGAAATTTAGACTTCCCCTTCACCAAGGAGCACTCAGATGGCGGCAACTCTCAACATGAGACATCTTCCTGCCATCATTCATGAGAGAAGACTCATCTTTGCCGTCAAAATGATGGTCGGAATTATTTCAGCCAGATTTCTGGGCTAACTGCGGATGGAGGATCCCAGTCCCAAGCTATAGGGCCAATCCAATCCTTCAGGCCATTTCAAACCGGTTAAAATTATCTGGGTGCGAGGTTAGCCTGTGCGGACATTGTACCTTACAGCTCTTCAAACAGAGAAGTTTTTCCTGATTTATTTTCTGCTTTATTAGTTTAAATTGTCATATTAACTTATTTTCTAGAGTAGCTTTATATTCCTAGTTACGATACTTGGTTTAAAGTTTAACTTAGACAGAGATTTGGTAGATATTACTTAGTATCGGTAACGGTATCAAATCCACGTGTCACAAACCAAATTTTTTTTTTAACCAAATTTAGTCGATTTATTAACCAACTGTTATATCAAATTATCTTCTATAAGTAGATTATAGACCTAGTCAGGATCCTTAGTTTATTCTAAATTGAGATAGCGAGATTTGGAAGCTAATCAATACTTACGAGTCCATAGAAATACCGTTCGTGAATTCCCGCCATTTTTACACGATAGCATAAGCTTAGTGTCGTATAGTGCATAATATAATATTGTCAATTAATCAGTAAATCTATTAATCTTGATAAACTTTATTGTCAATTAAATTGTACTTTTAACTCTATATATATATATATATATATAACGAATTAATCGTAACAAATAATTAATACATAACTATAGTGGTGCACGTGATACGGAAATTGTATAAAGGGAACTCGTAGAAAACACTAGATACCAAAAAATATATATATATAACATAACTGTTTTGGGATATAACTTAAGGATTTAATTTTTGTTTTGAATTTTATTGAATTAAATCGGAATCATGACTCTGACCAGAGCAGCAAAGCAAAAGGCTCAAGCTAATGGGAGTGCTGTGGTTCAGGGGAGAACTGAGGGGGGCAGTTGCCCTCTGAATCACAGTCTATTAAAATGCACTGTTTGCTTGATGTTTGCGGAGCAGTCGGGTACGGGACATGATACTGCCAAGGGGGATGTCTTTGTGTGTGCACGATGTAAGGAGTGCAAGGAAATCAGGCGACAACTCAGCGTTGTTATGGGCCTTTATGAGAGCTTGAAGGACAGGGTGGATGCCCTCGAAGGTAATAAATTGAGGGGCCCATCAAGCTCTCAGCTGCCCACATCAACGCCAGAGCTTGCACTTGGTCATCAGGCAACACAGAAGCAGCCCCCTAGGCAGAATGCGCTGGTCCCACAGGAACTAGTAGTTGTTGGTGACTCTATTGTCAGGGAAACGGGGAACATACTTTGTAAAAAGGATAGGTGGAATAGGACCAGGGTATGTCTGCCAGGGGCAAAGGTTGATGACGTTGTAGAGCGGATATCAACTTTTAAGGGCACAAAAGGTGATATAGTTGTACACGTTGGCACTAATGATATTAAGAGTAGGAGACCGGCGGAATTACTTAGCAAGTACAGGTCACTGTTGAAAAAAAGCCGTGAATTAGGGTTGAACTTGAAAGTGTCTGCAATTCTGCCCAGACACGATAGGAGGGAGTATATGATGAAAGCCTTGTCGATCAATTCGGCCCTGGAGGGATTGTGCAAGGCTCAAGGGGTAGAATTTTTTTAAGCCTGGACTGTACTTGTTAACAGGAGAGATTGCTTCTTCAGGGATGGGATACACTTAAATAGAAAGGGTGCAAGAATTTTTGCTGATGCTGTCGAGGCAGTGTTAGGTGGGTCGGAAAACTGCTAGTTGGGGGGGATACAAGGACTAATAGATTAACAGTAGCCAGTGGCAGAGGTGGAAGTGATTCTTGCACTGCTTCTATTGAAATGAGCAGAAGTCTGAAAAACAAGATGCAGGATATTTCAGAGACTGCTGGTAGTCATTGCGGTACAAGTAAACACATGGGTTGTGTTAGAGTAGCTAAGAATAGAAACAGGTGCATGTATACCTGCGTGTACACCAATGCTAGGAGTTTGGTAAATAAATTTCAAGAATTTGAGGTATTGCTCAAAACATCAAAGGCAGATATTGTTGGGATATCAGAGACGTGGTGTCACACAGATATAAGTAATGCGGAACTGGAATTTGGGGAATACAATGTGTATAGAAAGGATAGACAGGACAGGAGGGGAGGAGGGGTTATGCTATTAATTAAGAAACACATAAAGTCCAAGGAAGTGAAGCCAGTCGACATCGATGGACAGGGCAGTGTCGAGTCAGTTTGGTGTGACATAAGCATAGGGAAATCAAAATTGAGAGTGGGAGTGTGCTATAGGCCTAATGACTCTGATGAGTATAATAAGATATTGTACAGGGAAATAGAGTGGGCCAGTAAATCAGAGAGTCTTATAATGGGGGACTTTAATTTCCCAGATATTGACTGGAATTTGTGGATTGGTCACTCGCACACTAGCAAGGCTTTTGTGGATTTATTGGATGATTGTTTTCTACATCAGCATGTTCGTGAGGCAACAAGAGGGAGCAATACTCTTGATCTGATTATCAGTAGTGATTCTTCATGCATTAAGAACCTGCAGATAAATGAACCACTAGGTGGCAGTGATCACAGTGTGTTGAAGTGGGATTTACTCAAGGAGGTAACTACCATCAGAGGTAAAGGGAAGGGTTTTTGTTTTCGTAAAGGCGACTATGATGGTCTGAGACAGTATTTAAATTCTATACAGTGGGACCAACTGATGATGTTACCAACAGCAAACTCAAAATGGGAAGCATTCAAGGAACTAATCTTGGAGGCTACCAGGCTTTACATACCAACTAAGAAATATTGTTCAAGGTTTAGGCCTAAATGGTTGTCAGATGAACTAATGAGACATGTGGCAGAGAAGAAAAATGCATGGGATACATACAAATTAATGGGTGACATGGAAGCCTATGATAGATATAAGTTGGTCTGTAACCAAGTCACAAAGGAGATTAGGCAGGCAAAGGCAGACTATGAAAAATCCTTGGCAAAGGATGCAAAGAAAAACAGAAAAGAGTTCTTTACATACTTGAACTCGAAAAGGAAAGGGATGAATCAGATTGGTCCACTGGATATTGATGGTTCAACAGTTGAGGATCCTGCTCAGGTGGCTAACAATCTAAACGAGTATTTTGCATCTACATTCACGCATGAGGAGTTATTCAGGAAGGAGAATGATGTAGGTAAAGTAAACATTGGCAGTGAGCTGGATGATTTTGTAATAACTGAGAGGAAAGTGGAGGAGAGATTGTTGAGGATAAACATAAAAAAGGCACCTGGGGTGGATGGGATCTATCCAGTTATATTAAAGGAGGCAGCAAAGGAAGTATGCAAACCCCTAGCCATAATTATGAGAGCTTCTTTGGACTCAGGGGAGGTACCCATAGACTGGAGATGTGCAAATGTAACCCCAATTCACAAAGGAGGATCAAAGGCTGACACAAGTAATTATA
Source organism: Mastigoproctus giganteus (assembly GCF_048544385.1). Taxonomy (NCBI): domain Eukaryota; kingdom Metazoa; phylum Arthropoda; class Arachnida; order Uropygi; family Thelyphonidae; genus Mastigoproctus; species Mastigoproctus giganteus. The sequence goes on along the minus strand of NC_143583.1, from coordinate 20,127,145 downwards.
GACCTGTTAGTTTAACTTCTGTTCCAGGTAAATTAATGGAGGCACTGGTTAAAGAAGCACTGCAGGATCATCTAGACAAGAATTCAGTTATAGCTCAGACGCAGCATGGTTTTGTTAAGGGCAGGTCTTGCCTGACCAATTTGATTGGATACTATGATGTAGTCACAAAAGAACTGGATGCAGGGAATAACTTTGATATTATATATTTGGATCTTAGAAAGGCTTTTGATACTGTTGCACATGGAAGACTGCTGCACAAATTGGAGCAGTGTGGCATTGGAGGCAAATTGCTGCTATGGATAAGGGGATGGTTGAGTGGCAGAAGACAGAGAGTGGTAATCAATGGACACTACTCAACGTGGACTAATGTTATTAGTGGAGTTCCTCAAGGTTCAGTGTTGGGTCCGTTGTTGTTTTCGGTGTTTATGAATGATATTGATGATGGGATATCAAGTTTAATGTCCAAGTTTGCAGATGATACAAAGGTTGGCAGGGTCGTTAAGGACAATACTGACGCTATGCTGCTGCAACAGGATCTGGAAAGGTTGAACAGATGGGCTGAGAGGTGGCAAATGAGGTTTAACATCGACAAATGTAAAGTGCTGCATATGGGAAACAGTAACCCCAGAGCAACGTATCAACTCTGCGGTACTACACTGACAGTGGTGGAGAATGAAAAGGACCTGGGGGTAATTGTGCAGGCAGATATGAAGTTCTCTGAGCAGTGCAGACGAGCTGCAAGAGTAGCTCATGGTGTCTTGTCAATGATATACAGGAATTTTTCTAGCAGGGATAAGGAGGTGATTATTCCCTTGTATAAGGCAATGGTAAGGCCACATCTTGAGTACTGTATACAGGTCTGGAGGCCTCATTTCAAGAAGGATGTAGAGCTGCTGGAACGGGTACAGAGAAGGGCAACAAGATTAGTAAATGGAACAAAGGGTTGCTCTTACGAAGAAAGGCTTAAATTTTGCAAATTACAGAGTTTGGAGACTAGGCACCGGCGAGGTGATCTGATAGAGGTGTATAAGGCTTTGAATGGTTTGAGCATGCTCAATGCCAATGGGATTCTTCATCTTTCTCAGAATAATCACCTCAGAGGGCATAAATTCAAACTGAGGAAGGACGGATGTCGGATAGATGTGCGGAAATTTGCCTTTGGCCAGCGGGTGGTTGGTTGGTGGAACCGACTTCCATCACTTGTTGTTGAAGTTGATAGCCTAAACAAATTTAAAGCTCAACTGGACAGGTATTTCGAACGAACGGAGGGGTGAAATGGGAGTGGGTTTTTTTTTTTTTTTTTTGGCTGATGCTGAATAAGCTTGCTTTCTTGCATCATATGCCTCTGCTAATGCTAATGCTAATGCTAATGCTAATGATCGGTTCTTGCCGGTGCAAATGCTGCAGGACATGCACTCCTTGGACGGCGACTTCTGCAAGTTCGCAGTAGATAAGAAATATAGGCGGAACGTAGATCTAGAAATCTTTATTGCAATAATAATGATAATAATGATACAATTCGATAGATTGCAATGTTGCCCTTCACGGCCACCAGGCCAGGGGTTAACAGTAATAATACAATATAAATAGGGAACATTGATATATAAAACATAGGAAATGCATATGCGGAAGTACAATTCCAAACTCCAAGTATCATACAGTTATTTACAATACAATATATACAGAAGATATGGGCGGAAACGGATAATTTCATATACATATAGTAGTATAAACAGGCAACGTTCTTTGCACTGAACAGAAGTAGTTAGTCCATCATTACTAACTGTCATACTGAAGAGTTAGTATACCGTCTTCACATCAGGTGGTGTTGATGGCTTGCAGCATTAAGACGAGCTTCGAGGAGAAGGATCAGGGACAGGGAAGTGCAATTCAAGGGTGCGACGTCTGTATTCCCTGTCAGAAGCGAACTTGTTAAGGTCAGCATCCAAGGACTGGGCACACGAAAGTAGCTGAAAAGGCAGAAACCTATCTGATAGGTGGAGACGGCTGTGATGTGGGCATAGAGTTGGAGTCGCTCTGAGGGAAGACTGAGGGATTCTCCATGAGCACAGGTCCCAGAATGATGGTGCCGAAATCTCGCCAACCATCATTTTGATAGTCGTGGTAAGACGTTTCACCCTAATCAGCGTGGGGAGCCTGTGAATTTGAATTAAGCTGGCCATTTCAGTTGTCCTGAGCTGAGGAGGCAGTTTGTGTTTGTTTATGGCCCATTTTAAGAGCCAATACTCAGCAGAAAAAAGTGGCCTGATTGTGCTAGTTGCAGCTGATGCCCATATCTCTGCAGCGTATAAAAGCGGAGAGTATACAGTGGTTTTTATATATTTTCTAGTAGTTGTGACTTCATTTATATAATGTAGATGCTGTTTGGCAATCCATCGGAGTCGAGCTGCCAGGGTGAGGAGCTTGTCTATGTGGTAACTGAAGCAGAGCTTAGGATCAAACACAACCCCGAGATCAGTATGCTTATTGACGATGGGAATTGGAGAATTACACAGAATGGGCTGAATATAAGAAGGTGTTTTCTTTAAAGAGAATATCATAAATTCAGATTTCTCTGGGTTTATTTTTAATCCGAACTGGTTGAGGTAGTTTTCAATTTCCGTCAGTGTATTATTAATTGATCCTGTTATCATGAGAAGATCATCGTATGGAGAAATCGGTGTGAGGAGCTTTATATCATCTGCATAATATAAGATGTCATACCTGGACTCAACAAGTGGAGAGATAAGTGCTGTGAACAAGAGCCCAGATAAGACACCACCCTGTGGCACGCCTGAAGAGATACTTCGCTCATATATGTGCCCATGGACAATAAGCTGGATTATTCTGTTTCGAAGGAGTGACGTGAGGAACTGTAGAGTGTCTCCCTTGATCTGGTAGTGGTCTGAAAGTAGCTTCAGCATTGCAGGAACGTTTATAGAGTCGAAAGCTGCTTCAAGGTCTACATAGGTGACTGCAAGCTCTGCTTGGGATTCAAATGCAGAGAGGATAGAGCTGGTGGTGGCTAAGAGGTTAGTCACAGTGGATCTATGAGGAAGGGAGTAATGGATTTGAGGAGGCTGATGTGGAAGAAGTTGTTTAGTTAGAACGGGGAGAAGTACCTTCTCAAGGAGCTTTAGAAGACTTGAGGCGTTGGAGATTGGCCGGTAATGCTTAAGAAGTGAAGGAGATTGAGTTTTGGGGACAGGCTTCACAAGGTAGATGTTCCACTGCTGGGGAAAGAAGTGGGTTGACAAAACAGCATTAAAAATAGTTAGAAGAGGATCCAAAATATATGGGCTGAGACATTTAATAATGAATTGGGGGATTCCGTCAGCACCTGCCGTCGCAGAAGCTGATGTAGAATTAATGGCGGCAATAAGCTGTTCCCTGGAGATTGATACTGCCGACAGAGTGTCAGGCGGGATTCTGGTTGTTGGAGTATGAAGATCAGGACATTGTTCCGTGTTCGAAGCAAATCTTGATATGAAGTCAAGCCACTGGTCAGGTTCAAGATTTAGGGGGAAATCAGAAGGCCGCTCAGAGTAGGGACATTTTCCGCTACGAAGGGTTCTATCCATATAATGCTTAATTGCTGTTGACTTCTGCTTATTAAATGTTGCGCGAGCTTTGGAGTAGGCTATCCTGTCTTGGATACTGTGCGACTGCTTCCACATTTTGTGCAGATGCTGCTTTAACTTGAAGCTCATGTTAAGATGGGGAGTCCACCATGCTCTGGACCGAGGCATGATGGAAATTCTCTTTGATGCTGCAAATGTCGCAATAGTCTTAAGCCAGCTAGTCAGCAAATTCACTGCAATTTCTAGGTCACAATTTTCTAAGACTGTCCATGGGATGACGGAGGCAGCCTCAACACATTTAGAAATACTCAAAAACCTGGGACTTACTATTACTTTGGTATTAGTCGAATGCACAATATTGAAGTTTGGAGCAGGTATGTGTAAAAGAACACCAATTGGCTTGTGGTCCGAATTGAAATAAGTCTCTGGCAGGTAATCAGGTGTGCAGGGAAAAGAAGCAAGGATGAGATCTAATTGGTTGTTACCTCTTGTCGGGAGATCGTTGATCATTTGTAACCCTGTACAAGATAAGTTTGATAGGAGCATTTGCTGAAGGTTAGCTAGCTGAGGAGGAAGATTAAAATCTCCACATACGAAGTGCAAGGCTGAAGGATGAAGCTGGTTGATGATCCAGTTAGATATTTCATGGATGGCTTCGTAGGAAGGTGCTGGGGGTATGCATATAACAATTACATCTATGAGAACCCTATGGTAGCTAAGAGTAACAGCAAGTGCTTCGTACGCTGATGTTTGGCTAGAGACTTGATGAATGAGTGAGGTTTGTGAGCTCTTAAAGAAAATTGCAACACCACCTCCTCTTTGCCCAACTCTGGAAGTGAAAGCAGATTTATATCCAGCTGGAACACAGGATATAAAATATTCCTGCTCTTTATCCAGCCAGGTCTCGGTGACACAGAGGATATCGATATCACTGGCTAGGAGAATTTGGTCAACGGTATCCAGCTTATTGCGAAGGCTTCTAACATTCTGGTACAAGACTCTGACTGCATAATTCCGGGGGATCTTTTTCAAGGCACATGCCTTGTTTTTATTGATGTCAGGCTTTCGAGTTCGTCGATTCGTGACCCATGTTGGGATGAGCATTCCCGAACTGTTTATTACTGGTGATCGCAGGCTGATGGAATCAGTTTGATGATGCCGATGTGGTTCACCACTAGTATAATTGCGGTTTATGCTGCGCACATTTTGAGACGATACCCGAAGCGTGAAGCATTCATACTTGTCTCCTTGAGGCCTTGATTGCTATAGATGAGGGTGAATTAGTTGAGATTGTTGATGGGGTCTGTTTTCCTCAGAAAATGGTCTGATATAAATTCCTTGGGGCCAAGAGGCAGGATCTACAACCTTTTTGTAGACAGCGGGTGAGCACATTATAAGGAAGGAGGCATAGGACGTTTGCCGACTTTTAAGCCGTTTAACCTGAACTGAGAGGTTATGCTCCTTAATAAACATTCTCCTAATAGATTCAGGAGAGGTTCCAGGTCCAAATCTGGGGGCGAAGATCTTGGCTTTGGTGGGAACGACGGAGATATTATATTTCTCGGCCAGGGTCAGACGCGATTTGGAGGCTGTTACTTGGCGGTATAAAGAGGCCTGGTTAGTGATAACAGCATGATGGGGAGGGCGGTCAACATTGGCAGCTAGGCGGCATCCTGAGGAATATGGGGCGGGGTTGGCTGCTGGAATGAGGGAATTTTGTATATCTCCAGATGGGACGTAGGTATAACTAGAAGGGCTGTTAGTAAGCACGCCAGCATATGAGGTAGGCAAAACATGATGGGCGTTAGTTAGATTATTGTTTTTTCTTGAGCCTGTAGGGAGTCTTTATTTCCTGGTCGGTTCTCTCGCTGGGATACTTCTTCAATAGCATGAAGCTGTGGTTGCTCACCAGCCACTGAGTGTCTGAGTGTGTCTTTCTGATGAGTGCATGATCGGTCCGTGCTAACATGCTCAGTCGGAGTGTCTGCAGAACTTCCTAGTGATTGTCTTGATTGGATTTGGGTGTGGGAGCCAGGCTTTATAAGGCTAGGAGGCTTTACTGGATGAGTGGTTTTTGTCCTTTTGGGTATTATTGGTGCCTGAGATGTCAGCTTGCCATTTTGGCTAGCCAAAGAACAGAGGTCCGAGAGCATATGAGTGATGTGCTTATTTTGGTTTCTCAGTGAGTAAACCTCATCCTTGAGATCTTCAATTTGGGACCTTAATTGGTAAATTAGGTGGATCACGAAATCTGCACTGTCTGGCTGTAGGGAAGGCGTCGACATTGTAATTTCGGCATTAATTCTTGGAGAATTACCTTCGACTTGGAAAGTATCTGTTGTGACTAGTGACTGGCTTGAGGTGGAGAATACGTTAGCGTTCGAGGCACAATTTTGATCATTATTATGATCTGATGGAAAATTGGAGTAATTAGTGCTGCATATAACGTGATTGGCAGTGCCGTCATGTGACGTTGCGTTGCCCACTGCTTCAACGCCTGCGACGGTCATGAGTGAAGGTTCAGGCAAACCAGTATTTGACTGAGCGTGTTGATTTGGATCAGGGATTGTCTGGTCACTAGGGGCAGTTTCAGTCCGGGAGAGATGAAGTTCAGGTAATTCAGAGACATCTCCAAGGCATTTGTCACATGCGAACTTTTTCCGACGTTGTTTGAACAGATGTGTGATGTCTGTTTTAACCGAGTGGGCACAAAAGGTAAATTTGCATACATGACATCGGATGGTTGGTTCCTTCCCGTCGCGGCAGGCTAGGCAGACTGATTGTTGCAAGTTATTCTGTTTTTGTGACATGCCTGATTTCGGGTTTAAAATCACTTGGAAGCAGTAAACAAATGCTCACTTTTAGGAGTTAATCTTTAATTCCTCGTAGTTTTCTCCCTCTGACACTGTGAAGCTTGCAATATTCGCGTTCCACAGTGATGACTGTGAGAACACAAGAAAGCTTAAATGGTTGAGACAGGTGTACTTAACAAAAGATGTACTCGGTCGACTTCCTCCCCAAGACCACCACTTAACAGGACATTAGAACCTGCTCCCGAGAACCTTTCCATCACTGCCATGGATCCAAAACTCCAGTGATGGATCCATGGCAAAAATACAAACAGCATCACAATGCTGTTTTTGTCATTTTTATCTTTGTTTATTATGTCGTGTAATTTCTTTTATGTAAACCCCTGGCTTGTAGCAGTGAGGTATATACAGCAATGTGTGCCTTCTGTATATAATAAAGAGTTCTTCTTCTAATATAGGCAAAAACCGACCGAGGATACACTCTATTAAAGACATATTATACCGATACCTCATTGCCTTTCGTTTTGAAGCTTAATATCTATCGATCAATTAATATTCACAGCTCGAGCTGGCTTTAATTTTCATCATTCGCAAGTATAGTGGTTTTGCCACTTATCAGCACTTTGGAGAGCCCTCGGTTTGATTTTTGTCGACAACTGGAGGCATTTCTCTCCGATAATCAATGAGAAATCCCTCTAGTTCCATAGTTCCATAGTTCAGCTGATCTATGAATACCAGATGAATACTAGAATCTATGAATACCAGATGAATACTAGAATCTATGAATACCAGATGAATACTAGAATCTATGAATACCAGATGAATACTAGAATCTATGAATACCAGATGAATACTAGAATCTATGAATACCAGATGAATACTAGAATCTATGAATACTAGAATACCAGATGATCCTAGTCATATCTCCAACATTACTACTCTTTCACTCACCAGCAACCTGTTGTAAGTACACAGATGTCCTCTAGGGATTTCAAATCACAAGTATGTGATGGCATTTTCTCTCCTCACATGGAAGCTAAACCTCATTGCCATTCTTATCCTTTTCGTTTGGCATTACAAAAATGAGATAATCTCAGTGCTTCCTGTTTGTCATTTATTGGTTAGACTAGTGTTTAAACCTATTAATTCTTTGTTCAGACCTTGCTAATCAAATTCTTTGTATAAGATTGAAATTCTCTCTTCTTCATCCGAATCCATACTTTCTTCTTTATCTAAACCGGTCGTTTAGAATAAGAATTTGGCATATCATAAGTGGCATGCACCAAAACGCAAAGCATCGTTTTCTGTTTGATGTAAAGTTAGCAACAGATGAAATCAAATCATCAGTAATTCCAAGCTTGATTTGAAAAAAAAGCCAGTAGCACGAAACCTATCTCTTGTCCAGTGAGAGAACGGAGCCTTAATATCTCTTATCAAAGCCATTTGTCCGCAACTCTTGTCCTTCCATCCATTTTACGTCCTGATGCATAACTCATATAAAATTAAAGCTAACTCTCAGCATCTTACTTTTTCTTCTGACTTTTACCTTAATTACCTTAATTTTAGAAGGAAAGAAAACAAAGATTAGAATAATTCTGAACAATATCGACCAGAAGAAAATTATTATACTTTGGACTATACTAGAGGAAGTAAGTCTGGAGTACAGAGTTACTTCCTGTACTGTGTTGCCTACATTCTCTTAATCCATATGCGTTTTTACTTTTTCATGGAAATTTGCCAATATTCAGCTGATTTCTAAAACCGATAACAACTTCTTCCCGTACAGTTATTGTTCCATCACCAAATTATTTCCTCTGCTCTAACAACTCTAAGAAGGAACTTCAAGTAGCATTTTGGAAGTGTTCTTTGTAGTCCAGAGTCTTCGTTTTCATCTTGGCCCAACTACCTAATAAGGTAGTTAAGCCGAAATAAAACGCATTCTTTTTATATGACTTTTTAATATCACATTTTATTCTCTTGATCATGTCAAGAAATCGGGATTCTCTTCACAGATTACGCTATTCATTACATGATTGCAGTCTTGTTACAGCACCCTTTGTATCCACGTTATTCAGAGTAATCCGTGATACTTTTTAATATTCTAGAACATTGCATCCAGAAATGGTTGCTGCTGAACTTTTCCTTATAAATCATTCATTTGCAGGTGAGAAAGAGATAGAGATACCCTTCGTAATAATGATTGATTTTCAGGACTCAGTTTTTCTAATTTCTAAGCGAGGATTTGAAAGGTCACAATTAAAATCTTCATGGTTCCAGTTGAAGTAGCTCTTAACTAGAATTATCCGAAACTCTTTGCATTTCTTGAAAATTATAAAGCCATTCTTTCTTTGTTCATTTTATTTTATTTATTTATTTATTTCACTTTTCACTTTTAAGGGTTCACATCGGCGTAGAATCTCTTGAGTCTGGTATGCAGTGCTTCAATCAACCAACTCCACTCGATGACGTGCATGTTGCTTAGCAACCACACGCGATGAAATGTCCTAGGTAAGTTCACCGACTTTGTCGTTTTGAAATGTGTTGCAATGAAAGAGAGATGTGGCTAGCGACTCCGAATTGTTAAAAATATATTTCTTGCATTATGTCTAAGGATCTCGTTGACTTGTCTGTACTTAGTCACTGTTCTCCTTGCAACGTACTCATATTATACGTGTAGGATACTTCACGACCCCAGCATCGACCTCTAAATATGTCTTTAAGAGGGAACGAACCTGAAATTTAAATTGGAAGATTTATGGTAAGAAGCCAAATTACGAAAAGAATGCAGAACTTTTTCAGATGGATTCATTTACCATCCTAGAGTGATGCTGGCATTCCTTAGGAACGCTGTTAAGATCACATAAGGAAAACAATACTAGACCAACTATCCGTACACGATTAAAGTTTATTTTGGGAATAAAAGTGCTTAAACTATCTAATTATGTGTTTCTTCTATCATGCGAGTTTATTTAAGGATTGTGTAAGTTGAAACGGCTTCTGTTATATTTCGAGAAAGGTATTTTGGGCTTTGTTTCATAGCAGATATTAAGAATAGAAATCAAGTAGCTGTTTCGATTGTTAAGCGTTATACCTTGGGGCATTTTATGCAGGAACTTTGGCGAACGAATTAACCATGATAAAGTTTGGAAACTATGCATCATAATGGGCTGAGGCTGGAGAAGATAAGGTGGGGCAAATTGCCTGCATTATTGGACGACAGCGATCTGTTAGAGGAGTTTCATTCCTGGAAGGAGAATCAATCCTCAAGGGACATGTCTTGAGGCCTAATGTCAAAGTTTGCCGTGCTTCTCTTTAGCGAAGTATCCTCAAACAATAGCAGCTTGAATGGTTGCACTCCATGACATTGCCTATTTCAATATGCCGAATGTGGACGAGATGAATATGATAAGGAGATAAAGTACATCGTAAATCCCTAGATTAATATATCACTATTATTTTAGCAGGTTAACACAATCAATGTATATATTGTAAACTGGAAACTGATATTATTAGACAAGCAAAAAAAATATCATTCTGTTAATTATCTTAGTAATAATCAAATTGTTTTGTTTATTAAGCACAGCCAAAATATTTTAAATTCTTTTCCAAAAGTAAAGTGTGTTTAGGGTCTCACGGCACCAAGAGTTCTCCTCCCCCCCATCTCCACGTTCTTTTCATTGCATGTGTGAGACAGTACTCTGTCAAGGCCAGATGTTTAAAAGTGTGTGGGCACTGTAAAGGTGTAGTGTTGTGTACCGTTGTTCTTCTGACTTTTTAGCAGTTGGGCCCCGTGAGAAACCTAACATTACCACACTTTGCCGCGGTGAGGCACTTCAGGTACCCAGTAGATTTTTATGCATACTGCCTGGCAGGCCCTGCCACCTAGTTTCCTGAGATTTCAGTGGCTAGGGCCTAAAAAAAAAAAAAAGGATTTTTATCGCGGTGATGAATTAAGTTTGGCATTTTGGAGCTTATGATTATATTGAGGTATGACACTGTCGGTTTAGCTAGAGTAGAGGCGGGGAGACTGAAGAGTGGGGAGAACAGACAGAAGTATGGGGGTAAAGATAAGATGGAAAAAGGAGACCAAGTAGTTTTTTGGCTATAGAGCTGCATGCGGTCATGGTTGGTAGAGAGTCCAAATCAGGCAGGTATAGTTCGGTGTAATAGTCATTCATGGGACAGAGCAAGACGAGTCCAAGGTCGGGGTAAGAGAAGCTGTTTTCCAGCGACGAATGCTGAGGTGCTGTCAACGGTGGTTACTTCAGAGTATCTTCAGTTTATTGAGCGTTTTGTGGCGGTGGGAGGGTCCTATGCCTTCCGAAGAGGTCTTGGGCAAATTTTGAGAACGCTGTATAGGCTTCCACTGATTCCAGGAGGTATTGTTCATGGTATTTCCGGATGAATTCGATGTTTGTTATCAGAATACATCGTAGGTTCTCATATAGCGGGCAGTGATACGTAGTGTACATATGGTTAGGGGACGAGGCGACACCGGTGCTTTCCCACAACTGCTCAGGCAGTGGTACTTTAGGTGATCCCATGATTCAACGTGGCCACAGGAACAGAGCGGGTTATCAGTAAGGCCCAGGGTAATGAGATTTCCCCTGATGGCGCCGTGTCCAGTCAGCAGATAGGTAGTCAGGAGACCCGGGGAGAATCAGGTTGATGATTTCGGGTAGGTTGTCTGGATGTCCGGGAAGAATTTTTTGGTAATAGCCCCCTTATCTGAGGCATTTCATTGCTGTTGCCATTTTTGTCGAAGGAAGGTGGCAAGCCGTTGATTCTCTGTAGAGCGGTTATTGACCGGATCGGTGGTGAAGTTGAGAAATGTGACAGATATTTCTTTAGTCAGGTGATAGAACATGGTGCACTGGACAACCTACAAGTTCAGGGGGAAGGTCCCTCCTAACGTAGATGATTTTCATCAAATTTGCTAATTTCTGAAATGTTTCAACTTCAAAGATGGTTAGATTAGGTTAGGTTATATGTGCAAAAGTACCTAGAACTATGAGGTATATAATCATATCGGCCTATTCCACCCGATGTCGGAGGACGGAGATTATAACTAATGTGCTAATCGTAATGGCTTCGAAGATTGCAAACGTTTATAATGGTGGTTTGAATATTTGGAGATTTTTTGAACAGTTCACTGTTATGTACCAATGGTGTTTACTGGCCGATTTCTACGTGAAACTCAGGGAAGGACAACCCTATTCTCTACTCATAAGAGCAGCTAACTACATCCCAGACTGAAGAGCTCTTTAAGAATTTAAGTCAACTGAATTTCAAAAAAAAACTAAGGGAAAAAGGGAACTTAGCCTGTCATTAGACCAAGCAAATTCCAAATAAGTCTCCATGATGGAATCAATCTCGTTCACCTATGCCTTGGCACAGCCGTTTCAACCTTAGACTTTGATGTTTTTGAACTTGACTCAAAATTACAGGAAAATTACAATCTTGGCAGGAGGGTTCCTCATGTTCACGTGAGCTCTCAAAATAAGTCCTTGAGAACTTTTTTGTTATTAGCTGAATTTTATTCTGTTAACTTTATTTGAACTTTTTTGTTATCGCCAAGTGAATGTAAATAAACTGTTTACTTGAAAAAACCAAATCTCTCATACCGCATTATATTTTCATCTAACTTTGTGCCGTAATCCTGCTCCTGAAAGACCCTTAAGCCAATGAAAACCTTTTAACTTAATAAAGTTAATTGTCTGATTGGTTTAAATGGTTTAAATTGGTTTAAAGGTTAAACTTTAAGGTGAACAATTGTCTAAAAATGAATGGCTGAACTGTTGAAAAATTGTGACCTTTATTTAAAAATATTTTACTGTTATATTCTCTTATAATACTGCATCATAATTTTTTTCTCTGTGAGCCCTATAAACCAATCAAAAACTCTTTGTTAATAAAAATTTAAGCAAGCTTTTGTTTCGTTTAAAGGATTAACAGAAGGTAGGATTAAGCAGTGATATCGCGTAAGATGAATTGTAAAATTTCTAAAGGTTGCTTAGAAATCCTAAAAGAGTATATTCTCTAAAAGTAATACCTTTCTTACTCTACAACTTAATCTCGAACATTCTGGCGACCTATAATGCTGCCAGCAAAGTCTTTTGAATATCAACAAGGGAGTAAACTTATATATTACTGTTAGTATCCGAAAACATTAATTCTGAGCGGTTGCTTCATCTTGTAAACCCAATATGGCAGCTTTTTCACGTGGAAAAGTAATCACGGTTTACAGAAATATTAGTGCCTTTGTGTCTTTGGATTCCCCAGCTCTAATTCTAGCCAATCAATAAACTAACTGAATTCCTCGTGGAAAAATAAAAAGGCTCGAATTTCGTATGTGTTTATCAGTTTTAGTAAGAAATAAAAAAAATTAAATAAACAAAGTTTATAGAAAAAGGCGGGGCTATTTCAGTTTAATTAAGCATCTATGTCCATCCCTTTCCCAACTGATAATCCACCACATGTTTTGGAGAAAAAAAAAAGATCTAATGACAGATGGAGTTTTGTTTCCCGACTTCTTTTGTTCCTGAGGTCTCGCATCTTCTTCCTACAACCTAAGGGAAAAAAAACCCCGACATATCTGACATAAGTGCGTAACTAGAGAAGAAAGACTTCTCAATCTGTCAATCTATTGTCTACAAGAAAGTAAAGACTCCTTGCCATTGTGGCCTCCAGTTTTTGTTTCCAAGACAAAAGAACTTTCCGAAGACGCTTTAGTATAGTAAGAAAGAATGAACAAAATCATTACTTCAGGGTTCTCTGGAGAAAGCATATTCAGCTTATAAAAGAAAAAAAAAAACATGGAGAACTGATCACCATCGAAATGGGAAAGCGTTTTTAATCCGATCAAATGTTGTTCATTTCGAAATAAAGTCAGCTTAAAAAAACATTTATTTAAGTTTAAATGATTTAGGAAACTGTTCAAATTAGAAAAAAAAACATAGACTGGCTTGGTCTGTTCTTTCTTTATTTCTTAAATTGTTTACTATTTTAAAGGATTAAGAGTGAAGATTGGTGTGATATCTCCCGAATAAAAACATAAAGTATTCTGTGGAATTATGGATATCTCATTTAGAAGAGATGATAATAAGACAGAGCAAAGAAAGAGAGTATGGTGGGTGGATTAGACTTAGCGCATCGTTGGATAATAATTTGTTCTACGAAGAAGTTAGGATGAATCTTGAGTACCACATATCGGCTTGGAAGCCTCGTTTTCGGAAGGATGTGCATCTTTTGTAATGATTTCACAAAAGAACAACGTGATTGGCCAGGGGCACAAAAGAGTACTCTTACCAAGAAAGACTTCAGTTCTGTAAATTGAAGCTTCTGTAAACTGAGCACCAGAGAGAGATCTCACTACGGTGTTTAAGGATTTAACTGAATTGAGTAAATAAAATGCTGATGGCGTCCTTACTCTGTCTCGGACAAAACACATAGGAGGTCATAAATTTAAATTCAGAAAGGATGGTTGCAGGATAGATGTGTGGACAATTGCTTTGAACCAGAGAATACTGTTGAAGTTTGAATAAATTTCAAGATTTGGAAAATTATTAGAGTAAATGGGCAGACAAAGTGAGTAATTTAGTTAATGGCTGATGCTGTATAAACTCCATGTATCATTTACCACATAGTACATTCCGCACTGCAAACTGAGATAGCAATTTATCTGCATAGCAATTCTAATCTACTGTATCATTGAGTATCAAAATTGTTCTTATTAAGAATTTTAATTTGGAGCTAGAATAACTTCTCCCGAGCCTGAAATCTACACTAGCCAACAGGTTGTTTATTATGTTTTTTATTATATTCATTGTATGCCTATCTCCAAATCTATTTAGTACCCTAGGGTGAGGCAAAACAATTGCTTTTGGGTTCCTTAAATTATGTGAAACATTTCTTTTCAGATTCCACTCTTCAAAAATAGTGTTAAGATTTTTCAAGTATAGATTTAACTTCAGTTTTTGAACTGGATAAAGTATTTTATATTTAAACAAAAATTGCCTTCTCTTATTCAGGTCATTCCAAAAGTTTGTCCCCATTAAAAGTCTCAAAATCCTGTTAATTAAGTTGTTTATTGCCCTTATTTGAGCTATATTTGCTCGTGTCCATACATTTACTAAATAGTTGAGTTGAGAGTCCACTGATGCATAACATAAGGTGACTTTTGTTCTAAGATTTAACTTATTCTTAATGTAGTAAAAAACGTACACATAAAATCTCTTTGTACCATTACTTCTTCTATTTCGTTAGTCATCCAAGGTTTCTTAAGCTTAATCCTGCTACTTCTAGAATTTATGTTGCAAGCTGAGTGATTTACTTTTCTCTCTGTATTAAACCTCGAATTGTTTATCATTTGTATTATCTTATTTGAAAAGACATTTACATTTGTTGTGTAAGATACTTGCTCTTGTATTAACAAGTTATCTATGTTCTGTTTCAGTTTCCCTGTTGATAAATAATTTTTCTTCGTAGTATTTGTTAATTTTTTAACTTCACATGGGTGTTGTTTTGAATAGATATATACTATTAGTATACATGTTCTGTTATCTGAAAATTGATTTAATAGTATGTAAGAATTAGCATATTTCAACTTTATATTTGTTATAAGGTGATCTAAACAAGAAATTACTGTTCTATCACCCTACATCCTTTGTTGCCTAGTTATTAAGATCGCAGAGTATCTGAGTATCACATTATCAGTTTCATTGGTTAGTAAATTAATATTAAAATCTCCTACTAGTATGGTGTTATCAGCCTGTATGTCATCCCATTGCAAAATTATGTTATCTAATTCTATTAGGAAGCTGTTTATAGAATCTGATGGTGGCCTATAAAAAGCCCAAATCATGAATGTGTTTTCTGGATCTTCTCCTAATAATTTTACACAGCAGTTTTCACAAGACTGAGTTAAATGTTAAACCTGTACTGCCTTAAAGCATATTCTTTAGTATATTATTATTCCTCCATCCCTTCTCGAATCTCTCAACATATAGACCTTTTCATAACCTTGTATGTTATAATTAGAAATTTCATCACTTTTTATGTTAACCTCTGTTAAAACTATACATGAAATAAATTCTTTCATTGCGCTACCAGTAAGAACTGATTTTTATCAATTTAAAAAAATGTAAAGGTGAATTGAAAATCAATTATGCACAATAAAAGAGTCTATTTTATATACTGCAGATCCTTTGAACTCAAAATTCTTATGGCTCTTGAAGATTCATTCTTCTTCACATAAATCCTTCCATGTTTCAACCATAAAAATTTGAAACTGTGAGTTTTTACTAATTGTTTGTTTCCCAAAACAACTGCTTCAGGTGAGTTGTTAAGTGGTCATTTATGTAGATTAGAATATTGCTATTTTTCATATAGACATCACTGGCTCTCAGTCGGATCTCCTTTGACTTTCTAATCCTTTTTTCCTTTACCACATGTTTTGAAAATTTCACAATTAGTGTAGGCTTGTCATTTTTTTTTCTTATTGTTAGGTATGTAATAGTGTGCTACTTCTTCTTTATTGTGCTGAAGCTCCAATGCAAGTCCTAGCTGCTGTATAACAAGCTCTAGATCTTGGCCTGCTAATCCAGTTAATCCTACTATTTCTACATTATTTGCTAACAACCGTTGTTCTATTGATTCAATCCTTAAGTTAAGTAAGTTGGAATTTTCCTCATTTTGCTTGAATGAAGCTTCCCGATCTAGAATTCTTTTGATGATTGAAGCGTTGGAGTCTTGCACTTTACTTATGATTTTTTGCATTTTGTCAAGGGAATCTGAGATCGATTTCTTGATATCTTCTGCTTCTGTCTTCAGGTCTTCCATTTGCTTCTTTATTGGTACAATTTCTATTAGTAAATCCAGCAAATGGATTTTACTGGATAGCTTCCTTAGTATTTCCTCTATATTTAGGGTGTTTGCCTGCTTTTGTGTAACCTCTAAGTCTTCGTTTACTACA
The DNA here is from genome assembly GCF_048544385.1 of Mastigoproctus giganteus. NCBI lineage: Eukaryota > Metazoa > Arthropoda > Arachnida > Uropygi > Thelyphonidae > Mastigoproctus > Mastigoproctus giganteus. Next base: position 20,110,781 of record NC_143583.1, on the reverse strand, counting down.
GTTGGTGAATGCAGCAAATCGTGATATTCTTCTGCCGAGTAGGAAATATCACTTCTTTTTGTCTCTCTTCTTTCCTGCACCACTCCAGTGCAGGATACATCTCCACTGCTGTTTCTTTTGTTTCGCCATTCCTTTATATGTTGCTTCTTTCAATGAGCACCGATAATGATACCCATTGCTGCAGCCATGACATACCACCTCTAGCACGTGCAGCAGTAGGTTACATTTTTTGCATATATTATGACTCATGTTTGCAAATCTTTGGAGTAGAGTTAGTTTTAACACAAGACGTTTCAGATAATGCACTTGCACGAAATAAACAACAAAAGAAAGAATTTAACAACTTACAAATGGCAAAGATTTCCAATTTACTCTAAGAGAGCCAATACAGTAGACATGCTTACTCTGCAGTAATAATAATAACATTGCTTCCAATGCATGGCTCACAAGCGGGACGCTGTTCCCCGAGACTGAAGGATTCATGCTGGCCATCGAAAACCAGGTAATCAACACCAGAAACTATAGAAAATACATCGCAAAGGAGCCCAGAATGTCAGATGACACATGTCGATGATGCCACCTCGCCTCAGAAACGGTCCAACACATCACCGCGGTGTGCAAGGTGACCACCCAGACTGAATACACTCATAGACACGACCAGGAAGCCAGGATAATATATCAGAAGCTAGCGACGAAATACCAGTTGACCCAAGATAGTGTACCATACTAAAAGTACGAACCCCAGGCAGTACTAGAGACCCGAACCCACAAGCTGTACTGGGACTGTGCCATAATAACCGAAACGACCATCCCGCACAACAGACCGGATATAACCCTTGTGGACAAGATGGAAAAGTCTACCTACCTGATTGACATAGCGGTGCCCAACACCAGCAATGTCCAGAAAACCTATGAGGAAAAAATTAGGAAGTACACGAACCTGAGACATGAAGTCAAGGAGATGTGGTATGCAAGAAGTATCGACCATCCCGATCATCGTGTCAACCACCAGTATGGTACAAAAGACTCTACATCCTATCAGCAATAGGTCTCCCAGAGAACACCTACAAAGAACTCCAGAAATTCGCAATCCTGAACACCTGTAGGACAGTCAGAGATTTCCTCGACCAACAGTAACACCAGACATTACAATCACCCTGTGTACTTGGTAGCAGTACACGTCACGGAGTGGAATCCCCCAATTAGGGAGAAACAATATTAGCAATAATAATAATAATAAGTAGGTCTGAAAATAATTTATGAGGTTGCCTTTTTCTCAGAGAGAGAAGAAAAGCAGGTTCGTTATAAGCGATAGTTTCTTAAAAGTTCATGCGGAGTGTAAACATCTAACTTTAATACTTTTCAAGTTTATTGGAGCACAAACACCTATACACGTTGCAATGGGTCACTGGACAGTTTATCCTCCGATACACTGTCATAAAATCTCGCAGAACTTCAACATTGGGCTAAATCCATAGACAAGACGGAATTGATTTGAGTATATCAAAGTTTCCAGATGAGAACTATTGTTAATATATTCGGATCTTCAAGGAATAATTTCCATTTTCCATTACATAAATAGTAATAGTATTTGCCCTGTAGTGCAAGGAAGCTACAGGTTTTGCTGCACTGGGGAAAAAAACAACCAAGTAGATAAGAAAACGCAAATTATATGCTTAACTTCTCATATAGGTAAGTATCCAGTTGGCCTTCGAATTCATTCAAACTGTTAGCCTCAACTACCTGCGAGGGAAACTTGTTCAGCTGTTAATGATTCGCTGGCTAAAAGAAAACTTCCTACAATCTAACTTAAATTTGAATTTATGATCACTAGTTCTGTAATTCTTTAGTAATTCCACCTTCATACCTTCACTTATTTTACTAATTCCTCTCAGAGCTTTATAATCCTAGTCAGGTCACCTCTAAGGTGCCTGGTTGCCAAGCTCTGTAGCCCACATAATAGGAGTCTTTCCTCATGAGATCGGCAGAAGGACGATCTCATGAGGAATGAGATCGTCCTTCAAGTTTCGAGTCTTTGGACCCTTTCAAGAAGCTTGACGTCTTTTTTTCAGATATATTTGGACAGTATTCCAAATTTGGTCTTACAATTGTCTTATACGAGGGGGTATCAAAAAGTTCGTACCCTTACCTAGAAATAATAGTCCTAGAAAGGTGAAACTTCACAGGAACTTTAATCCTTTTCTATGCACTCTCCATTTATAGTAACACGTTTGTACCATTTATGGATCAGTTCTTTAATGCCTTGATCATAGAACATCACCTTTTTCACAGGTGAAATGGCCTTTGCGTTTTTGAGAGGTGGGGAGGAGGTGTTCTTCCACTGCTTTGACATGTCTTTAGTCTCTGGATCATACTGGTACACCCAGCATTCGTCATTTGTCACCAACCGATCAAAAAAGTTTTCAACATCCGCATTACACAAATCCAACAGTTGGCGAGAACATTGCATTTGACATTACTTCTACAAAGGCGTCAGCAATCTTGGAATACACTGTACTTTCCTGAGCTTTCTTGCCCTGCAAATTCAGGAACTTTAAAACTGCTCGATACTCCACTTTGCCAACCATAGCGTCCTTCCTCAAATTGCGGGCTACAACTCTGGTGTACGATCACCTACGGGAATGAAATTTCACATGTTAATTATTGACTACGTAGACAACTTATATTAAAAACGGCATCTTCTTACTGATCTAGGTCAAGGTACGAACTTTCAGATACCCCTCGTACAGTGAGATTGTGACCTCCCTATGTCTACTGGATAGCGTTCGATAAATCATCGATAGGACACGGTGGGCTTTCCTGGCTGCCTGTTTACACTATTCAGAAAACTTCTGTATCTTCCCGTATTGTAACTCCCAGATCCCATTCCTCCTGCACTGATTTAATCCAACCCCAACAAGTGTATAATTTATTTGTGGGTTGCTATTCCCCAAGTGTAAGACTTGCATTTAGCAGCATTAAAACATAGTTGCCACCTTCTCTGACAATCTTTGAAGTCTGTTCAAGACATCCTGAAGAAGCACTGCTTGGCACTGATCATTAAAGACTCTGCCAATCTTCACGTCATCTGCAAATTTGAAATCACGCGTTTTATCCCGTCGTCGCTGTCATTTATGAAAATGAGAAAAAACAGTGGTTCAAGAACCGATCTTTGAGGGACCATACCAGAAAGATCTGAGATAGCATAAAAAACCTGAACTCGCCAACTTCCTTCTGCTTCATTTTTAACTTCAAATACATTTTAACTACCCAAACAAAATGGATCTTTTTTCGACCGAATACAGCGCTGAATGGAAAAACTAAGTCGTCGCTCATTCACTACAACTAAATAATTCTTCACTCACAATAAAAATGGATAAACTTAAAACTGTATTCTTAAGCTGCGTCCATTAATGCCAAACGTTTCCAGTATATCTGTACTATTATGAGTCTCTGTGGCTCCACTAGAACTTGTTAACCGAGGACGGTTTGCTCGTTAATCCAAATCGTCTTCGTAATCAGGAATTGTAGCAGACAGCTCTTCGCCTTCACTTAGAAGCAGTGCATAGTGAGAGTAACTTGGCGTTAAATCGAGCATGAGGACATTGCCGAGGTCATGCTGTTGCTCGACCTAAAAGATAGTAACCTTGCTCCCGTCTTCAGCTGCCGGAGGAATGGTGTAATTTAGCGTGAATTTGGAGCGCGCATCTGTTGATCATCTGCTTCAAATGTGACTTTTCCAAACAAAATAAAAATAAAAAAAAAATCTTCACGTTCATTTTTCTCAGCACGTCCATCCTGCACTGGAGAGGTTTTTATTTTGTGCTTGCCGCATGATTAAGTTTCTCCTAACGTAGTCGACGAAGCTTTATGGAAAAAAGAAAATGAAAAAAAAGCTGATGATAATAATAACATCCACTTTAAGACTTTAATGTGATTTTTTATGTAGCGGGTCTTATAGAAAGTTATTCAACGTGTTTCTTTAGATAACCCAGTCCATGGTACGTTTAAGGTATTTTTTTTTTAAATTCTGGTTCTCGCGGTGACACGTGAGTAATCACGGATGAATAGTACTCCTATGCACCTTTTTAATCTCCTGCCCAGAGACCCGTGATGACAAGAAACCAGTTAACTTTTTTTTTGTATGTTAAAAAGTTGTGAGGAAAAACGGGAATAAAAAAAATCGGATATTTCAAGTCAGTCTAGCCTAAAACTGCCATTATACCATTATATAAACAACATATCTTCTTGTATGGATGATCTGAGGTTGAATTTTGTTATGCCACAATCTACACTGCCTGGTCATTTTATCAGGAACATCGAGGTATGAGCTAACACGCTACTAACTAATGTACAACTGCGCAAAATGGAGAGATCACATGATGCGTGTTTCTGAGTGGAAAGTTCAGTGAACAGAATGATCTGACTAGGGGAAAATCGATTTACCAGCAATGAGGAATGGATCTCATGCACTTTCAAATTGTTCAAAGAGTAGTGTCATTCGATTCTTTAATGAGAGCGGAAAAACTCCACCAATAACATTAGTCCATAAAGAGCAGCGTCCATTGATTACCACTCTCTATCTTCTCCCCCTCAACTATCCTTTTATCCATTACAGAAACTTGCCATTAATACCACACTGCTCCAATTTGTACAGCAATCTTCCATGAGCAACAGTGTCAAAAGCATTCCTGAAACAGTGCGCTGTATCATACTTTACAATCAATAGTGACTTGGTCTGAAGATGTTGGTGTTCAAAAACTAATTAGCATGTCCATAGCGCCAACCTTAATCCTATCGATGACCACTGAGATGAACTGAAACGTCCACACGATCCTTGGTAATTTTAGTCCTTGGCTATTACCAAGGACTAAAATTAATAGGTAAAACAGGTCGGTGTATTAAATTTTTATCGATCATCTTTACAATTCGAAAAGTTTGAAGAGTCTGAAATGCAACTACACGAGGAACAGATCTAACGTGGAAAATGTATGCCTTCCATCGTTTGTACCTTTTGCAGGAAGAAAATAAAATCCCAATAGAACACCCAAGTGGCATACAGAGGTGTACGTAAGAGACGATTAAAGGATTGCAATATAAAACTACATTTCTATGAAATTCAAAAATAAGAAAATAATAATAATATTAATGCAGGAAGCACAGCATATAAAATGAAGAACAGAAGAGATACGTTGACGAACTGCTAGAGGAAAATATGAACAATAGGAACTCCATGCAGTAAGTGTGAAGAAACCTAAGATAAATAGACTCTGCCGAAGATGAAAAAGAAGAGGCAATAAAGAACATGAAAAATGAGAAAACAGCGCAGCCATCAGAAGAGCTATTGCGATGATAGCATCACTTGATAAGAAAGGAGTGGAGTTGGAGTGAAAGCTGTTCAGTAATATACGAGAAGTAGAGACAATACCAGATGATTGGAAAAGAGTTTTCGAGCACCACTCTATAAGCAGAAAGGTGACATCTTCCAGTCTGGAAACAATAGGAGAATCAGGCTATCAGAGCACTTACTGAACACTATGAAAGGGTAGACTGTAGGCGCGATTTAGCTGCAACACTTCAAAAGACAGTTGAGTATTTTAGGCGAGTCATGTGGTTTTTGTCGGCTTGAAGTCTGCTCCCATGAAAAGTTTCGACTGAGTTTTTTATATGAAAATCGTCAGCTGAGTTGATTAATATGGGAAAATATACGTTGAATGGCTTCTAGAGCTCTATGCAGAGCTCGAGAAGCCATTTAACAGGTTTATTCCTGTCATTAGTAGACGCCGAGACAGGCATACACACTTTGAAGATCTCCTATTCGTACATCAAAATTTGCGTTATACCATTGCTCCCTTATTGAGCTAACACTGTATATAAATCTCAGAGGAGTTCACTCGCTCAGAGTTACAAAAATCTAATTACTGTTCGTTTCTTAGCAATAGTGCGATCAAAAAGCTGAGCCGATGAGCTCAAGTTGTAGGAACACTATACACGCGTACGGTACTGCAACTCAACGTCCTATTTAATATTATCTCTCCTGAAGTCGTGCAATGTTAAGTAATTTTAAGTTTTCATCCAGAAAAATAAACAAGCTGACAACATAATACACACCATTTATTGGCACAATACACTAATGCCAAGTAGCCTTAGCTGTTTTTTAGCAAAAACATCAAATAAATATCTGCATAGCTGCTGTCAATAGGCAAATATAATATACCATGGGTCAAATGGGATGATAGACCTACAAGAAGAGTTGTAATGCCTCAGTGGAATCATTAAAAGTATGCAATGGGAAAGGCAGGAGACATCAGCGATCCCTCAAGGTGCATTATTATAGGTTCTTCTGCAGTAGGAGCATCGTTACGAGCAGTAGAAGAGTTCACCACTATATCGATGCAGAGGGCGTTTAAAAATACTCCTGAAGCCACGTAAACTGAACTAAGGTCTCACAGGCCTATCGCCTTGTTGGTAAATCTTAGGAAGCTTTTGGAAAGATCACTGTTCTTTATAATTGCTTCCTTACTTTCAGGATAACAGTTCACTACTCAGTTAGAATTTAAATCTAGTAAAGGTACTGAGGATGTTCTCGTAAACCTTATTCGTCTCATTAATTCTACCAGACCCAAGTATTCTAAAATGATCTTCGTTGACTTCGAGCGCGCTTTCGATTCACTTTGGTGGAAACGTGTCCTCTAGCGACTTAGGCTTGCTAACTGCAAGGCTGAATAGCTCGAGAAATTAGGAATTACTTTTCACTGACAGAAATGGTCACAGTTATGACAAAATACTGCATCACGTTTTGTCTCACATAAGCCCTCAAGGATCGATACTGGGACCGCTTACGTTGAATTTATCAAAACTCTTTTCGCAGCCACTGATTTATTGGCTGCGAAAAGAGTTTCATAATTATTGCTCGTTAGAATATTCCGACAATTTGGCATTGTTTTTCTTCGGAAACTCCTGCACAATGGGAAAGAAATGTAAACTTTGTTACTCAATGGTTGATAAGCTGTACTGAAGATAATAAATTTAAAATCTCAACGGCGAAGACCATAATGATGATATTCAAAAGTTCTCTCTCTCTCTCTCTTCGACAAGATCACCCTTATCAGAGTCAATAATATTTCTATCCCGGCCACTATTATGTTTCTTGGCTTGACATTAGACACTAGTCTATCATTTTATTCAAACATAACATACCTAACTGAAAGTCCTTTCCACCCAACCTCATGAGAATGTCCAGGCTTTCGATTATCTCACCACCAATATCTTATACATGACTTTTGTCCCTCCAATGGCATCATACGAGCAGCGGCTGGTTTTCGAGAGCCAATCTATTAACTTTTGAAAATGAAGCTGAGATCATTACAAAGATGTTTTCTGCTGGCTTTAAACCATGACTGCAGAACGGTACCCACTACTGCTCTTCAGATAAAATCTGACTCTATCCTTCTGTACCTCTATCTAATTTACAGAGGTCTGTGTTTCTTTATCAGAAATAATACGCTAATTGAATCTAATGGTATCAGCATAAATACTTCAGCCGATACAAAGTCAGAGAAGGTCAAAGTCATGTTATTTACAACTTTCGGTTTGCAGATGGCAAGTAGATGAAAAGACTGTACAGAGGGTCTGACAACAAATCAGTTCATAGCAAATTATTTTTTAAATAAGTCTACAAAAATTGGTCCACAAATAGTCTTTTCACAAAATATATCATTTCTGGACATGGGTCCCTAAACTTAAATTTTTGTATCTCTTTGACTCTGCTTTTGTGCAGCTCTATTTATGGAAATCTGATAAAATTGATTCTGTCATATCAATATTTGATATGGGTCAAGAACACAAATTCATTGAAGATCCTACTGTATTCCACTATTTTCAAAGCTTAAGCTACAGCTTTATTTATGCGACAGAGTCACTCCTCTAAGAACTGAGGCAAACTCAATGGTAACATCTGATTAGGAGAACCTGCTGAGTTCATTGCGTTATAACACATTATGAGGGATTTTAGATTATTCTTTATGGACTGGTTAGAATGTGTACAGCTGCGGACCGCTTCCTCGTGGCATAGATGGGTTGTAGGAAGCAGACTTCCTCGTAAATGATTTTTCTTTTTCTATCAAATTGGCCAGAAGTAACTGCACACAATACACTGGACACTACACTCATTTCTAGGCATTTAACAGAGCTTTTGTAAAATTGCGAGCAATGAGTTTCCGTGGCACGGTAAGGTTCTCTCCTTATTCTGGATTTCCTGGTCAGCTTGAAGATATATTGGAAGGTGCATGAGAAACAAGTTGATTCCATAATGACGTAATTAGCAATTGGTGCAGAATGGGGGGCAGAGCACTCCAACTATAAATAGCGTTGACCATTGTTCACAAAATTACCGAACAAAATCTCATCCAGAATCGTGTGGAATCATCTGAAACGACATAATCGAGATAGGCCTCAGCAGCTAACGAATCTGATAGATCTAAAATTCATTATCGAACAAGAATGAAATAGCATTACCAAACATGCCTGTGCACATCGAATCGTATCCACGCTAACAGGATTTCTGTTAAAGGTACTTCTCTACAGTTTCGAACTTTTTCTAATATTTTTTAAGGCAGTGTATGTACTATAGGTTACTAACCGGTGAGGTGCAAAACTAGTGATACGGATCATCAATCAAACAACTTGAATTTCTTTCTCTGCGTTACCTTCCTTCGATGTTACCAGATATGAAATAATGTTTTTAACAGATATTTATTATTCACAAGAAAAGAAATCATATATTTTATTTTAAGAGACGTCTATATAGTGCGGAGAACATCTAAGACGATTACTAGGGTTTGAAGGAAAATATTATCCCATCTTCTGAATCCATTAATGGATACTTGCTGACAAAACTCTGTTTTTTTAAGGCTGATTACATTTGAAAATGTAAACAGCCTGGAGCTGTACGTCGTCAGATGAATTATGTCTAGTGTTTGAATAACCTGTACCGATATGGTATTGCTGCGTGAGAAAAAATTTCGTTATTAATTTACTGTTTTTATTTCAGTATCTTTCTCCATCTACTGAGCTATAGTGTAAATAGAATTATATCTGATGTACTTAGAAAACCATGAATTTATTATTAGCAGCAGCATTTATAAGAAGATATACCTGTCCAGATGGGAACTGTTCATTCTTTTTAAAATTGGTAATTTGATTTATAAATGTCAAATATAAAATATGGTTTATAAAAGTACTTTAAGTACTCTCCCATAAAGCTTTTACTTTCATTAGCGAAGTTTGAAAAGTTAAAAAAAAATCACATTACTGCTTCAAATAATATGCAGTGTAATACTTCATCAGCTTTTATTTATTTTAAACCAAGGGTTACCCAGTATGTATACGAAATCGAACTATCCTCGTGGGTAGCACAGTTGGCAGAATCACCATTCTACCCACACCGGATAGAAAAGTCCCGTCAATGACGGGAGGAATTTTTATGGGCTTTTTTTCACAAAGTGGCTGAGTTAGTCAGTCTCAGGAGAGGGTAGCATGGTTTTTTCTCTCGGAAATTCGAGATTTTCTTCCAGCAAACAGAAAGTCGAGCACAGAACACAAGAAACTTAGAGACAGTATATACGAAGCAATATGGTCTTAGTTCCTAATGCTTCTAAAATCCTCCTACTACCTTCCTACGAAACAGCACTAAAAGTAAAAGATTATCGAAAGGGAACCAGAAAAAACTACGAGGGCTGTAATATCCAGACACCTGCCTTTAGACAAAAAGAGATCTTTCATTGTGTCATTTAATATTTTGTGCTGAAACCTTTTGCTTTTATGACGGCCTTCAATCTTCGCGCATACTCTCAACCAGCTTTTAATAAATGTCAAGGTGATAGGTTTCGCCACTCGGCCTTGTTCTTCGGGCGATTTCGACGTGCACGTACGCGACCATCCAATACATCCCAAAGATGCTCGATAGGGTTCAGATCAGCACTCTGGGCTGGCCAATCCAACTTTTCCACACCCATGTCCTCAAACCATTCTGTTACGACAAGAGCAGTATGGCATGGCGCTTTGTCTTGCTAATACAGGTTTGGGCCTTCCCCAAAGTATCGCCATAATGTTGGAAGTGCATAACTGTCCAGGCTGTTCTGGTATTGCACAGCATTCATGGTTTTGTCAATAACGACTAATGGGCCCTCGCCGAACCATGAAAGGAGCCCCATACCATGGCACTACCTACACCAAACTTCATTGTTGGGAGCATACAATCAGGAAGGAACTGTTCCCCTGGCATTCGCCACAACTAGGAACGGCCATCATACTGTTAGAGTGCAAACCTCGACTCCTCTGCCCATTGGACTGTTTTCTAAAGTCCAGGATTCGCGCTCCTTACACCATGTTAATCGGCATCTAGCATTTGTCGAGGTGATCAATGGCTTGTGAATATCTGCACGACCATTGTAACCCATATCATGGAGTGTCCTTCGTATTGTACTAGTGCTGAAATTAGTCCCAATACTCTCACAAAAGGTCTGTGTGACTTGAGATAATGGCAAATTACGATATGCCGCAGAGTTCTTAGCAGAATTCTCTTGTCCCGTTTTGTTAATTTTGGGGTTTTACCAGGCCGTTTTTTTGGCAGATTCAGTCCCATTCCTCTGCAATTTGCATATGACGTCATAACCGTTGATCTAGAGATCTCCAGAGTGACTGCAATGTGTCGTACAGAACGCTTGCTTATGTGGCATCCTACTATCATTCCACGTTGGAAGTCTGTTAATTCTGTTGAACGTGTCATCTTGCATCCCAACTTTTGCAATTGTCTGTTCGAAGTCCAGTGTGCATATTTATAGCAGGTTCTGTAACGTGTTGCATGCATAGGACCTGTTTCCCCATCCATGGAGGGGTGTCCGGATATTAATGGTAGGGCAGCGTATGCTTATGTGGGAAAACCATGCCTTATCCGTAGTAAAAGTCTCACGAATAAAGGAACATATTCGTGAGGAACGCTGTGAACCTTTGTTGGCATTAGATGAGCTAAAACAAAATGGCTTCACTGAACGTGGACAAACAAAAAGCACTTGCAGTTATTTGATTTTTGCATGCTAAATGGACTAAGAGTACATATATTTATCAGAAATTGTGAACTCTGTACGGTCCAGTAGTTATGTTGTCCAAGCAACAAGTGGAGAGATGTGTTAATTACTTTACAATGCACCACAAAGTGTTGTCTGCAGACAATGATTAAGCTTTACGGAGAGTAGTTACTTGCCTCTCCACCACACTTCTGACTTTGTCCCTTCTGACTTTGATCTATTTATGCAATTGAAAAGAAGTTTACTAGTAATATTGCAATTCCGATTTCAGATTAATGCAAATTAATGCTCGTGTTTATTCCATTAATTAAACAGTTCTATGGAGTTGCAGTTTTCATATAGAGGATATGTTATATACATACTGGCCGAAAAAATACGAACCATTGTATTTAGATAGTCATAGGCAGCAGAAAGACAAATAAATGCAAAGAAACTGTTGTTGGGTTTTAGGAGCATCAGCAACTAAGTCCATATTGCTCCGTGTATACTGTCTGTAAATTACGGGTGTTCTGTCGTCGATTTTCTATTTGCTGGACAAAAAATCAGTTTCCGGGAGACAAAACCATGCAACTCTCGCCTGGGACCGACTAACTCAGCCACGTTGTGAAAAGGTCCATAAAAAATTCTCTCGTCATCGACGGGACCCGAACTCTGGACTGTTCCATCCGGTGCGGGGGAGAGCGCCGATTCTACCAGCTGTGCTACCCACGACAGCGAGGCAAAGAAAACTGTGACGTGCAGTGTAGATGTGTAGCGTTTGAGTATAAGTTCGGACAGCCTGCACAGGCTGTTCGAACGCTGTAGTCTGAAGCCAGAATGGTGAAGACGCGTCTTTCCAGTCATCAAAGGATTTTGATGACTGGAAAGTAAGCGGTTCTTCCAGAACCCAAAGGCGTAAATGTGGAAAAAAACAATGCTTCAAGAGCGAAGGTATCGTACTCTAAAGAGGACTGCATACTGAAAAATAGGACATCCAGTGTGTAGCAAATAATTGGCAATCGCCTGCCTATTTGGAAGCCGTTTGTTTCAGAGAAAAACAGAAACATCCGCTTCCAGTGGGGCTGAAGAACGTCGTGATTGGACTGTGCTACAATGGAAGAGTGTCATGTGGTCAGACAATCACGATACAATTTGTTTTGCACTGATGGTTGGCAGAGAGTGTGGCGAAAACCTCACGAAGGGATGGAGCCTGCTTGCTTTGATAAGACAACCCAAGCATCTGGTGATATTATGTATGGGGAATGTTTTGTTGGCACGGACTGGGTCCATTGATACCGGTGGAAGGTCGAATGTCATCAAGGGAGTACCCGAATTTTGTATCCGATCTACTGTATAATAAAGAAATAGCGCATCATGCCAGAATCGTTCAAGAATGGTCCGAAAAGATGACACGGATTTCCACTATCTTCCCTTGCTCCCACATTCACCTGATCTCATTCCTATTGAGAATGTGTGAGATATGCTGGAGAGAGTTATTCGGCAACTAAATCTTTCAACTTTTTCTCTACCACGCGATATTTTGCTGGAATAATGGTTAAAATTAGACGAGGACACACTAAAACACCTTACAGAATCTATGCTGCGCCGCAAACTTACTGTTATTGGAAACAAAGGCGATCCGATTCGATACTAAACAAAGGTTCGTATTTTTTTTTTGGCCAGTGAGTGCAGTTTGTGTTAAGAAAGATTGGAGATTTTTCACGTCTGAATGAGTTTAATGCAAATGAAAAAATATCGGAAATTTCAGAGAACATTAGTCTTCACAAATAAGAACATTTACTCTCTTCTCAAACTGTGCGTAAAAAAAAGGCTTAGTTCAGTTCATTTCTTCTCCTCCTGTCTGACGCAATTACTGACGCCTCACGATCTGAATCTCCGCGGCAAGCATTCGAAACAACCCCACCCAGAAATTAATCTACGAATGAAAACTAAATCGAATGAAAGCAACAGAAACCGATGTAAAAAGTTTCCTCTGAACATTTCTGAAAACAAAAAGGAAATCAGATTTAACGTTAGGATAGATCTTTGGAAGAGGCAGAGAATGGAGACGGATGACAAGTACAAAGATGAAGGCGGAATAACTCTTCCTCTTCCGATATTCTGCCCGATAACTCAGTTAGTAAAGAGCCATTTTTAACCCCCAAAAAAAATCCATCTACAATGTGGGGGTTTCAATGCCGTCACGCTCACAGATCAGTTATATTTCTTGAGAATCGACATCTGCTATATGTCCAGCGTAGTCTTTTATTTCATCTTAAAGGTGAAAACGGCACGAACTAGCATCTGTTCGGATATCATATTTAATGGCATTTTGTTTAAGTTATTAATCTTTTTGACTTCTCGTTTTTCTTTTTCGCTTCTTCATTCAATCTGAGAAAAAAAAAAAGCATTCCAAACATAAGAGAAGATCTTTGGAAAAACCGTAATTGACATGAAGAAAATGCAGCATTAAATCGTGGAATAAATTGTAATCCTTGTGAATTCATCAGATGGAAATAATAGTTATTTGTAATTATAAGGAATGTTTAATGGAGTTTCGAAAATACAAATACAGTAGTGCGCTAGATTTAATGAGAATAAAAACTAATAAAATTAATACCACGCATTTCACGCTCTCTGCGTCATCGTGACAACGTCACGAGGAATTCTTAGAGCGCCATCTCAGTCTTTCTGCGCAACTTTCTGTTTTAATGAGTAGAGAATCTGATAAACACAAAACTGGCGCTGTTCAATAAATTACAAAGAATAATTGAACTTAATGATAAGTCTCCGTAATTATAAGGATTACAGACAGTTATTATTTGAACGTTCAGCAAGCAATGATATAATTTTAAACGGTAGATTGGACAGGGTATTCTGCACAGACATTTCAACCAGATCTATTTATTCCTTCGAAATGTTCTTTTGCTGCGATCTCAGGAAATAAATCTGGGTGATGAATTACCACTTCGTTGGCCCTTTTCTTTCTTTCTTTGTTTCGATTGTCTCTGGTGCTGTAACTGTTTCAATTTCCCTTCTTCTACTTCATTGCTTCTTAATCACTTTGCCTTTCGCTCTATCTTTTAACGAAATGCATTAGGGTTAATAAAGAGGTGAAGTGATTTCTTTCATCAACTGGTTTTCTTTCTTTTGGAATAGATTTGATACCAACTAACAGTTCATTTGAATTCGTTAGTAATTTTATGAAGCTATAGAGTTCTTTAAATTCGATATTTTATTTTATCCTCACTACTTTCCGAATTTTATGATTTCATTTCTTCATTGTGGTTTCAGCCTTGCTGATCTGTAAAAATAAAAAGAAAGAAAGCTTTGAAGATAAGCTAATGACACATGGTGTCATACAAAGGCCAATCGTTCTACTGCAATAGGAAAAAGAAAACATAATGTGAGATTTGACCCGCCTGCCTTAATAGGAAATGAAGTTTTGAATAACTTTCTATATCTTTAACTTTTATTGATTTGTTTATTTGAATGACAACGAACCGTTTGGTTCATTCATAGAAAATAAATGAGAAAACACATTTTGCAGATGCATGTACACTTTATGCTAGGAGTGTAGTAAATAAATTTGATGAATTCGAAGTACTGATTAAGTCGTCAAATGCATTGTATTCGACGACTTAAGGGATGCAGAATTTGAATATGGGGAGTAGAGCGTGAACCCAAAGGACAGACTGGACACGAGAGGTTATGCTTTTAGTTAAGAAGCGTTAAATCTAACGCAGGGCAACCAGTTGAAAAGGGTGGCCAGTGCAATATTGAGAGAGTTTGGCGTGACAAAAGAACTGAGAAAATGAAAATGAGAGCAGGGGTGTGTAATAGGCCGAAAGACTGTGATGAGCATAACAAACCATTATACAGAGAAACATGGTGGGCAAGAAATTATAATATCTTATAATTGGGAATTTTAACTTTCCAGATATTGACTGGCACTTGTGGGTTGGTTGCTCACACACTAAGAAATCTTTTGTGTATTTATTTGGATTTCCTACAGCAGCAAGTTAGAGAGGCAAAAAGAGATAGAAATACCCTTGATCTGACTATCAGCAGCGATTCTTCATGTAGTAAGAATCAACAGTTAAAAGACCCACTAGATGGTAGTGATCACAATGTATTGATGTGGGATTTATTTAAAGACATAACTACTCTCAGGTTAAAGGGAAAGGCTTTTGCTTTCGTAAGGATGACTACAGCGGTCTCAGAAAGTTTTTAAATTCTATGCAGTTGGACTAATCGAGGAGATTAACAACAGCCAATTCTAAATGGGAAGTATTCAAGGAAATAATCAAAGAAGCTACTAGGTTTTTCATACCAACGAAGAAGTACTGTTCAATGCTTAGACCTAAATGGATGTCAGATGAACTATTGAGACACGTGGGAGAGAATAAAAATGCATGGGTGCATAAAAATTATCAGGTGATGCAGAAGGCTAAGGCAGATAACAGTTAGTCTGTAATCAAGTCACAAAGGAGGTTAGGCAAGCGAAGGCAGATTATGAAAAGTAATTATGAAACGGCAAATTAGGAGAGATTCCCGAATTTCCTTCATAATACACGAGGATTTTTTCCGGGGGAGGTAGTTGTTTTCATGAAGCACTCTTTTTACGAAATGCTCTCAAACCATCCCATTAATGCAAGAAACAAGTAAGTTTATTTATTTTAGATTAAATGCATTGTGCTGCCACTTTATTAGGTACATCCCTGCTGTGCACACAAATGGTTTGTCCCACAACGTTGCAAGTTACATGGCCACAATTGTGGATATAAATGCAACAGAACAGCCTTTCTAGTATAAGTTAAGCGTACAAACCGTAGCAAGAATGGGGAAAAGGAGTGATCTAACGGACTTCGAACGTGGCATGGATCTAACGGACTTCGAACGTGGTAGTAGGTGCAAGACGTGCTGGACAAAGCGTTTTTGAAGCATCTCAGTTCTCCTGAACTTTTCACGCACCACAGTTACAAAAGTGTATCGAGAATGGTGCAACGAACATTAGCATTAGCATTAGTAGAGGCATTTGATGCAAGAAAGCAAGCTTATGCAGCATCAGCCAAAAAAATAAAAATAAAGTAAAATAAATAAATAAAAAATAACCACTTCCACTTCACCCCTCTGTTCGTTCGAAATACCTGTCCAGCTGAGCCTTAAACTTATTTAGGCTATCAACTTCCACGAACAGAAATCATCCTCTCAACGGCACTCCTGTAGAAGAAAATCGCTTCTTGATGAGAGGTCATAGGAGGGTGGCTAGAATTGTGCAAGCAAACAGATGGGCCACAATGTCGCACATCACGTCAGAATACAACCTTGGTGCGCAGAACAAAATATCGCAACGGACAACTAGTCCCACTTTGTCGCGAATAGGCTACAGCAGCCGACGACCACATCGCGTACTTTTGTTATCAATTAAGAACAAGAGAGCACGCCTTCTTGCACAGCAACACCAGCACTGGGCTATCGAGGATTCGAAAACACTTGCATCTTCACACGAGTCGAAGTTCCTGGTGCGTCATGTTGATGGAAGGCTCAGAATTTGGCGAAAACAACATGAATCCATGGACCCGTCATGTCTGACGACTACTGTGCAAGGTGGTGGGGACAGTGTTATGATATGGGGAATGCTTTTTTGACACACGTTGGGTCCATTGATACTCATAGATTCACGTCTGAATGCCACATCGTACCTAAACATCGTTGCTGACCAAGTGCATCCGTTCATGTTGACAGTTTAACCCCAGTCAGATGGTTATTTCCAGCAGGATAATGCACCGGTGGACAAAGCTCAAATCACTATGGAACGGTTCCAGGAACATGACAATAACTTTTCTTTGCTGCAGTGGCCCGCTTTGTCCGCGGATCTCAATCCTATTAAACATCTTTGTGATTAGCTGGAAAGGGCTGTTCGCTGCAGGCATACACTCCGTCGAATCTCAAGGAACTGCATAACACACTCATGTCTGCGTGGTACTTCATTCCTGCACAACGTTTTCAGCATCTTGTTCAATCCATTCCTAGACGAATTCAGACTGTTTTAAAGGCTAAAGGAGGCTCAACACGCTACTAGGTAGGTGTATCTAATAAAGTGGTAGCACAGTGTATATTATATTTATAAAATTATGTATATATATTACAATCGCAAATAAACATATAAATTAAATTTTAGGTTAAATCTGTTCATTTGTGCTTGTTCTGCAACTTAAAGGGAGCGAGGAAATTATGAAAAACTTTAAGGGGCTCAAGGTATAAAAGCTTGGAACCGTCTGGCTTAACTGTTGGTGTTTCTAATTGGGTTCGGACAAACTAAATAGATATATTGCTTCTACATTCATACACGAGGTATTCTTTAGGGAAGGGGAAGCCAGATCGTAATAATAAAAGCCTAACAGGAAGCTAAATGAATTGTTGAATCTAAATATAAAAAGGCACCTGTGATGGATGCGATCTATCCAATTATATTAAGGTAGGCATCAATGGAGATAAGGAAACCAATTATATTAAGGTAGGCATCAATGGAGATAAGGAAACCAATTATATTAAGGTAGGCATCAGTGGACCTAAGTAAACCCTTAGCCATAATTATGAGAGCAGTTTTGGATTCAGGAGTGGTCCCTATGGACTGAAGATGTGCAAATGTATACCCAATTTCCAAAGGGATGATAAAAAGGTAACTTGAGTAATTACAGACATGTTAGTTTTTTACGTCCGTTCCAGAGAAAATAATAAAGTCGCTGGTTAAAGAAGCAATACAGGATCATCTAGACAGGAATGCAATTATACTGCAGACACATTATGGATTTATTAAGGAGTGGCCTTGTCTGACCAAGTTGATTGGATACTACTATGCAGTAACAAAGGAAGTGGATGCAAAAAATAATTTTTATATCAGATAATATACCGGGATATCAGGAAAATTTTGATATTGTTGAACATAAAAGATTGCTGTACAAATTAGAGCAGTTTGGCATTAAGGGAAAGTTTCTGCTATGGATAAAGCCATGGTTGAGTGGGAGAAGAGGGCGAATGGTTATTAATGGACATTGCTCTTCGTGGACTATTGTCGTTTTCTGTATTTATTAATGATATTGATTAAGGTGTACCGGGCTTAATATCTAAGCCTGGAGAAAGTTTAGATATTAAGATTGGTATTGAAGATGATGGTAAGGTTGGCAAAATGGTATGACAGTAATCAGGGTAAGCTACTGCAACAAGATCTAGAAATATTAAGCAGATGGGCTGAGAAATGGCAGTTGAAGTTTAACACTGATAAATGCAACGTACTGTATGTGAGTAACAGTAATCCCAAGAGTAACGTACCAAATGTGTGGTACTACACTGAAGGTAGTGGAAAATGAAAGAGACCTGGGGTAATTGTGCAGTTCAATATGAAGTTCTCTGAGTAGTGCAGACAGGCTAACAGCTCATGGGTTTTTTTTTTCAATGACGTACATGAATTTTTCAGGGATAAGGAAGTGGTTATCCCAATGTATAAGGCAATGGTTATGCTGCATCTTGAATATTGCATACAGGTCTCGAGGCCTCATTTTAGGAAGGATGAATTCGCTAGAAGGACTACAGAGAAGGGTAACGAGATTGGTGAGGGGGAATAAAAGGGTATGTTACCCAAGAAATGCTTCGATTCTGAAAATTCTGAGTTTGGAGATTAGGCACCTACGATATGATCTGATTCAGGTGTTTTAGACTTTGAAGGCATTGAGCAAGCTCAATGCTGATGACGTTCTTGCTCTTGCTGAGGCGACACGCATAACGGGGCATAAATTGAAATTGAGGAAGGATTTTTGCAGGATAGATATGCGGAAATTTTCCTTCAACCAGCGGGTGGTTAATTGGTGGAACAAACTTCCATTTATTGTTGTAGTGGAAGTGGGTACTTTAATAAATTCCAAGGAAGAACTAGACAAACTGTTGGAGGAGATGGATAGGTGTTGCGGCAAGATTTTTTGGCTGATGCCTGCGTTGTTGCATCATTTTCCCCTACTAATTTCTTTCTCTCTACCTCTCAATTTTTCTTTTTCTCTCTCTCCCAATTTTTTGCGTTCTCTCTATTTCTTAATTATTCCTCTTTCTCTCACCCTCTCTTAATTTCTCTCTCTCTCTCTCTCTCTCTCTCTCTCTCTCTCTCTCTCCATTTGTCTTTTCTTCTCTCTCTCTTTCCCACTCCCCCCTTCTTTCTGTTCTTTCTTTCTTAATCGCTTTTCTCTCGCTCTGCCTTCTCACATTAAATATTATTTCTCAGTTTTTCTCCTTATTAATCGTTCTGTTTCTCTGCATTTTATTCTTGCTCATAACAGTCGCCATTCAGACGAATTTTCTGTTTAACAGAATCTATCTGATATCGATTTATCACTAGTTATTACAGGCTGACCCCAGGACGTTTTCAAGTTAACTACAAGAATTGTTTTTATTTATCTCTCCTTCCCTCCCTCTTCATTTGTTTCCTACAACTTCTTCAGGAATATGCACCAGTATTCAGGGGGGAAAAATCATGGGCAAGCCAGATATGCAAGTGAAGCAACTCAAGTCTCAGAACTAAAAAAATAAAACACTTATCTGAAATAAATTCTTTAGCAATTCCCCAAAGAGCATCAGCAAAAAAATTAAGGAGAAACTACTCTGTATACAATACAGATAAAACTGCAATTCGAGCCAATTTACTTTCGATAGAGAATTACATCTTTGCTTGATTTATAAAAGAAGTGAAATTATAAAGAATCAGGTAAAGACTTCTTTTTTTAGTTGTTTACCTTCGAATTTAGAAGAAAGATAATAGTCCCGAACAAAGTGAGATGTCCAAAGGGTTCTTTGACAGTAGAAAAACTCTGCTACAGCAGTTATTCAAAAGTTTCCATAAAATTTTATGATAGTTCCCAAATGCTAAGATATTATCAGCTTTGGTTAAGCATATTTTAAAATGTGGGAAAATAATTCCCACAACGAGAATACCCCAATTCTTATGGTACTTTAAGATCATTTTGACGAATATTAAAGCTCAGGACTTGCGTGTTCACGAGCCAATTTGCATTTTGTGTGGACTGTAAAACCCTGAAGAACAAAGGGGAAACTTGATATCAGCTAACTGCAGCTCCGCTTGAATTGGTCTTTAAAAATCGTTCCATGCATGTCACCTGATCGAATTTCTTGCGGAGAGGCACAGAGAAAATTTCTGTAAGTTACTTTTTGATATTATTATTATTCTTTTTTGTGTTTCTTTTATTTGCAAGTTTTGGATTAAAGTTTCACAGCAAGAATGTGAAGATACTTTTTGGGGCTGAGATTTATTTATACGCCTACTTGAAGGTCATTCTCAATTTTTGCCCTTTGAGAGGACAAATATCTTTCAGCTGTCTGTAGGATATAAAATAACGATATGCAGATAGAAGTGGATCCACTGTGGCAATTAACAGTTGAAAGTACACCACTTACTTTAGTGGACAATTCTATGAATGTGTAGTTTATACAGAATTGCTGTTACTACTACTCATACAGTAATTCTTTACAAAGTGGAGGCCTCCTGTGTTTTCGAAGTATATTTTTCTAATATAATAAAGGAAGACGTAAGCTGATTAATATCCAGAAATACTACATCAATTTGGACTCGACAATCAAAGGCCTTTTTGTAGTCAGAGAAGAATTTCTAATAGCTTTGTCATCGTTGACCGCTTGTCTAACAGTATGAAAATAGAGGGTCTGTAACTACAGTGAGTGGCCACTTTGTTAGGTACTACTTACCTAACAGCGAGTAGGTCCCCATTTATTCATCAGAACAACATGACTTCGTCATAGAATGGACTCAACGAGGTGTCCAAAGCATTCCGCAGGGATGCTGGCCCGTTTTGACTCAAAAGCTTCCCACTGTTATTGCAAAAAGGATGGTTGCGGATCTGTACTCTGAAGAGCTCGCTCCAATTCATCGTACAGGTGCTCAACTGAACTGAGATCGAATGAAGGTTGTACAAGAGGAATGCATGGGATTTCTTGCTATACAAGAAATCCCCATGCATCCTTCTACAGTATTATTTCATGGAAAGTTGTGCTATTGAGATACTTTCCATGAAGCATACTAAGAAACGAAAACCATCTTTTTTTCTTGATATAAATATATAATTGTTCATATAGTCGAATATATCATAATAATTAGTTCCCATGATCATTTTTACCTTTTTCATTTGAAGTATTTTTAAGTTTAAATATCTACTTATTTTTTATGTCAATATTCAAGCTGTTTCTGACCACAGGATCACCGTTGGCTCAATCTTAATACACCCGAGACACAGTCGCACATGAAAATTACAGCATGGTTGCAGTTTCTGAGATACTCATACCTACCCGTTGGGCTCCAAATTGCTTAAATCTTTTACCTTGCTCATTTTAACACTAAATTGCACACAAACAGCGTATCTCCCCACCTAATTTATATCACATAGTGCTAAAACTTGATGCTCTTACCGGAAGAGCGCTCCATTTCATCAATAGATTCGGTGTACTCAATAAAGCGGCCACCAAGTTGATGTCCGTCCAAAACCGTGATCATTAATGACGGTAATAATAATAGATTTCTCTAATAATTTTAGCAGCTTACAACCAGGGAAAAATTGGGATGAACCATTTAGCGAATTCGATTTACTTTTTCGTATTGGTCTGATTAAATATTGTTACCAGATGATGAGTGAGAAAACAGTTGGCAGTTTTACATTAAAGATAAAAATTATGTGGTCGAGGACACGATAATGGTCGCACATTTTTATCATATTTTTTTATTACTAATTTATTTCTCCCTCTGCCAGTTTATTCGGTTACGGAATTTATCGCTCTGTCCATCAGCTTTTTTTCTCACTATCACTTCGTAGCAGTCTCCCGATTGATTTTTCCTGTTTGAATTTCTAACAGTCTTTTACGTTCATTAATACAGTTCACTCTAACAGCTTATTGTTCATTCTCTCTCTCTCTTATACACACAACAGCATCAAAAACGCATATGGTGTCAATCATATCTGTACTACTAACCCGGAATTTTTGTTTCTTTTCGTCTTCCCTTTATTTCTGTTGTGATAATGCACCATTCCCAGAACGCTGAACTTCTTACTTTTCTCAGACTGCTTTACGCGTCAGACAACCCTTCCGGCATTCGAACAACGAACAATCAATTCATCTGATCAATATCAGATGTCCAAAGTGATTGCAACACTCAGCACATGTTTCTACTTACCACTCTCAACATCACGGGGAACTATTTTCAAATCTGCTTGGAAACTTTTCCACATTGCATAAGTTTAAGCGATAACATAACATAACAATAGCAGCGTTACAATCTGGATTATACGATAATCAGAAATACAAGAAATCCCCATGGATTTTTCTATAGTATCCAAGGAAAGTTGCGCTACTGAGATATTTTCCATGAAGCATAACCACAAAACAGAAAAAAGTCTCTTCTGTTTCACGATATAAATATATAATTATTGAAATAGTCGAATATATCATAATAAACCTTGCGTGTTTTCATATTTTAGTTTTGCATTTATTGTATTTGAAGCATTTTTAAGTATAAATTCCACCAACATCTTTTTAAACTCTTTGTTGAGCTCAGAGAATGCCTAATATATATAGATTTTATCTACCTTAAGTATAAATATTGAGTGTACCGTGAACTACTTGAACTTTTTTTTTTTTGAGTATCAAGTGCACCCTTTATGAGCCCAGGATTTCCCAGTTGACCTGCTGGAAGGAAGACCTCCCCTTCGAAGCAAACTTCCGGGATATTAAATTAGTCGAATATTTATGGAATGGAGTTAAAAGGTGAATGTTCTTCCATCTACCATACTACATCAATGGGATTTTCTGAAGCCAATATAGCAAGACATATCTGAGGCAGTATGTTCTTATCTTGTGGAAAATGTGCCATGATGGGTAAAGGTTGCGTGTGGGAAGAATAATCAATTCATGTGGTGTGGGTGTTTCGATTATAATGGCGTATGAATTTGTATTGTATTATAGAAGTTTAAGACCCGAGGACTTTACTGTACGTATTGATTTTGTCCTAAACAAACAGTATGAATCTGAAGTTACCCATGACGAGTAACTTCAGGTTTATGCTGTTTCAATTCTTTAGAATCACCCTATAGCGATTATGGCCATGCACGAGTCAGTTATATTGCTCAAGTGAATTAAAAAATAAATTAAGTTTAATTTTTAGTTTAAACTGCGCAGCTTGAAATTCTCATTGCTCTTGCTATTTATTATGTTTCCATAACGAAAAAGACATTCGCTGGTTAGTGGTCAATTCTAAATATACACACGAAGAAGAGAACCAGCGTCACCTGTATCGGGTTTCTTTTTATGCACTTAGCAACTTATTTTTTCCTTAGGATTCAGGTTACCAATGCCAAAAGTTTTTTTTTTTAGTTTTTGTTCGGTTAAGACCGAGAAAGGTAAGACATCTCTAGACGCAAACAGCAAAATGTAGCCAAGAAATAGGAGCTCTTCTGCTGTGTTTTTTTGCTCTTCTTATGAATTTTTTTGGAAAGTGTCATACTATTTCAACTTGCGGCAGACGAAATTCATTCCTTTTATTACGGAGTATCTAGTCGGGGTGGTGTGTGGATGTCCCGCTCCCAGGATAAGTGCGAGATCTGCGGATGGAAAATAAAAATGTCAGAAGGAATTCTAAAGGGAGGTAGTCCCGGCACGTGCATGGCATAGCTGATGCAGTGTGCTCTCCTCCAAGCATTCTTTGTACATCGATCCGAACAAGTTCGTCTGTGCGAGAGACGAACTTTCGCTCACAGCGTATTTTATAGACAGCACTACATGAAAGGACCTCACGGACATTGAGAATTCCTAGCCGGCATATTGCACGCTCTACTGGTAGCATCTTAAAATCCTTCTCCGTCATTCTCTCCTCTCCATCTTCGATAGAAATCTTTTGATAAATGAATTTTATGAAATGAAAGTGGAAGGTTATGCTAATTCATTTAGAACTTTCTAACTTAGAAACACTAGTTGAATATGCCTACTCAGGTGGGGTATTTGTGCTTTTAAACGCACTTTTCAATAGGATTCTTGATTGTCTTATTCGGTATTCATTTGCGTGTAGTTTTATAATTCTAAAAGTTAGATTATCTTAAAGTCAATATGAGTGGTTCTCAAACTCTGATGCAACGAAATCTTTTCCTTAAAATAAACTTGCAACTGAACCCTATCAAAATCTATTAATAATTAAATAATAATAGATTTTATATATATATTAAAGAAAAAAAATCAATTTAAATTTATGAGAGTGATTCAAATAAAATTTCAAAACAGTTATGAAAGAAATCACTCTTATACCAAGAGGAGATTTTGTATAAGTATAACATTTCTACTAGGTATTTGAATTTTATAAGAGATCAATAAAATGTTACGTCAGATTATCTACTCCCAGGTAAAATACAGTTTATAAAATTATCATACAAAATAAGTAATGCATTTATTTACATTATATAAATAAGACCAAATATTTGAAAGTTTATATGAAAAGTTTTTAGAAGTAGCAATTTTTTCTGCGAAGTATTTCTCCTATTTTGAATTCTGCTCAAAAGTTCAGTATCAGTGTAATAGTTTAGAAAGACTTTCGGAAGTTTGGATGATATCGAGACGGATGTTATTCCAAACGGATGTTGATACCTTATGCGAAAACTTGGTAGAAAATGTACACACCAAGTAGTGAACGTTGACTACGTGGGAATCACTCAGAGGAAAATCTAGAAATGTTTGGACTCGATATAGAAGAAAAACAAATATTTGGAATAAGATCTTAGAATAAAAGAAGCAGTATGTGCAATATTTAACTATTTTTGTTCATTGACAAGAAAAAAATATGAAAGATAAAGCACAGAAATTTCCTTTTATTTAGAAATTATATTTTATAAACAAGGGAAATCATAAAAATTATATTTTGCTTATAAACGTTCTTTTCCTCCATAGTATCTATCGCAGTATTACTTGGGGTTAGAATTTATCCTTTGATATATCATTTCTTTTGATATTTTTCATCGTAAAAGCTCCGGGGATGAAAAACGACATGATTTTATCTTGTCTACAACTATAAAGTACTGATAACTCAACTGTTGCCTGAAGTATCCATTAGAGCTATCTTCATATCTTCCCTGCATGGCTACAACTTTACAACAAGATTATTTTTTTTTTTTGTGAACTAAAATATATTATCACCTTTTTTTTTTTTTCATTGCTCAAAGTCCACGTACGTTTAACCTGGAAGGCTTTTTTTTGGAACAGGAATGCTATTGAAAATACAAATTTCTACTTCGGAAATTGTATGAGAATTCAGTTTTGAGAATACAACTTATAAAATTAAGAAAGAATTGTAAAAATATTTTGTATATACCTTTGAAAAAGAAAATAAATATTATCTTAATTTAAGCAAAGTTTAAAATAGTGTATATTAGCGTGTTTCTGTAATCTGAAGATCACAAGCAATTTATATAATAACTTAATTTTCTCTTCATTTCAACTTATTAAATGAAAATAAGAAACTAGGCATACTCACGAGCACGTATACAGCGAATGGCATCACAACAGCTGCCACTAAGAGGTCAGCAAAAGCAAGGCTGACAATAAAATAATTTGTCACTGTTTGCAGGCTGCGTTCTTTATAAACACTTAGGATTACCAAAATATTCCCAAAAACTGCCATAAAAGGAAGTAACACTAATAGCAATGCCCAGTATACTTTATCTGTTCCACCCTCGTATGTGGCACGAACCTCTATGGAACTGTTGGAGGATGTGTTTTGTAACCAGCATCCCGAAGAATTGTTGTTAATCGTGCAATCAGAGGCAACCGAAGAAAAATTCGCTGTTATGCTATAGTTGGAGGTATCAGGTAGGCGAGAAAGAAGTTGTGTTCCTCCAGAAAGTGACGTTATGTTCAGGCTGAAGGAGATTGATTCTGACGAGTATATATCGTTAGTATTTAAAGACATGATTAGAGAGAGAGAGACTTTGTTTTCAATTCACAAAAACGATATTGAGCTTCATGAACTAGGGTAGTTCATCAAACATAAGTTCTCCTGTTTTACAAAAGGCTGATTTTAAAATATAATTCTTGAAAATAAAAGCGCCGTATTTTTATAGAAATTTTAAACTAACATCACATTCCAAGAAACATTAAAACACATTGAAGAGGAGTCTGCAGTTTATGTTACAATTGAATAAAACGGAGTATAGCACCACCTGGTGAAGTTACTTGGTATTCAGTTAATACGACTAACCATCGAATCCAGAGGTAGAAAGAGCAAAAGGTAAATGTGTATAACAACACCGAACGATATGTATATTCAGCACTCAATAAAAAACAAGAATTCTTTGTGAATATTGATTTCACTTCTAAAGATGAAAATATCAGTTCGGGTTTATCCATTATTTTAAGGTCTTCTTTCAACAACAACAACACTAACTGTCCAAATAATTAATTTCTCGTAAGTTCTTCGTCAAAGATTCATTTTTCAAACGTATTTGTTTGGAGTGTCATGCGATATTTCATTCTTCGTTGTATCACTTTCTTCTTGTAAGATTGATACAGCAGCTTATACCTGTAAAAAAATAATACCTTATTAATCAGTAGCCAAGTATCTTACAATTATAGAGTAATAATATAATTTACATTGCAAAACTATCCGGGATACTCTTCTATTTGATTTTTCAATCATTATTTTTGGAGTAATGAAAATCGTTACTGATAATCATGTTCATCCCTTATTTCTTTCATCTGGATTTTTCCCCCTATAATAAAAATTAAAGGGGAAAAGGTCCACAAAAAAGGCAAATTTTTTAAATAAAAAATTAAAATTTCTTATAGAGAGCCGGAATGGATCACATAAATTACAACTGCATAATATAAATTATAATTGCAAATAACATAAGTTATAAATGCCAATAAAAATTAAGTTATAAAAATCAGAACTTTTATGTAAATAACTTTTTCTATAGCAACGAAAAAAATCCTTCAACCGCCACCATTTACGTCATTTTGAATCCGTTCATCTGATTAACGATTGCCAATATGGATTTCGTCAGCGTCGAATCTCTGATGATCTTTTGGCTTATATTATTTATCTGTGGGGCAGATTCCATGGAAAAGTTGTTCTCAACACTTTTAAGGC
Organism: Mastigoproctus giganteus; assembly: GCF_048544385.1. NCBI lineage: Eukaryota > Metazoa > Arthropoda > Arachnida > Uropygi > Thelyphonidae > Mastigoproctus > Mastigoproctus giganteus. Next base: position 20,083,517 of record NC_143583.1, on the reverse strand, counting down.
TTTCGATCTTTGTTGGCATAAAGAACTTCTACCCAAACTTTCATAAAATGAAACCTGAATAGAAGACCTTTCTTCTCTCTAAGTTTGTAATTGATTAATCATTTTTTCTTTTCTGACTAATCACTTCGTACGATGGCTTGATGGCTCGCTATCGTCAACTTCTCAAATAATACTTCTCCATGCTCTTCTAACAAGCTCAAGTATCTTAAGCGGAGGATGCCCCTAAATACATAACCTAAACTCTAATCTTAATTGGCATAAGCATATCATAAATATTGCTCGTCTATTTAACTAGGCGTTCTCTTTTGCTACAGATGTTACTCATAGTTCTCTTTTAAACAGCTTCACAATGTGCACAAATCATAAGTCAACTCTGAATATCCTTCCCATATCTGCGATGGACCCCAAAAATCTCTGTTAAACCGCTAGATTCTATTAAAAAGAGAGTAATCAGGTTAATTAAAATAGTCAAGCTGATCTCTCTCTCTTACAAATTCATTCTATATCACACACAGACACAGATCTCAGTTTCTCCTGCACGATTTTCCTGCAGATCCTTCCAGAGCACTTGTCATCATCGATATTAACATCTCTAATTCTACCTCATTCGGAACACATGCCTTAAAGTAGTGAGCATCCACTTATTATTAGATTTCAAACCCAAAAATCTAACTTTGCTTCTTCATTGATCGCTTCTACTTTTGTTCTTAAGAAACCCACCATCTCCTGAATTTCCTTAAAAATTACAATCTTTAGAAATTGAAATCCAAATCAATAAATATCCTCTGTTTTCTAAACCCAATATACGATATTAGAGTGCAGTAGGTGCCAATAAACGGGGTTACCATAAAAAAGAAAAAAAAAACCTTACGCTCCATTAAATTACTTCTTTAAACCTAAACGTCTATATTATGTGCCGTGTGAAAAATAAAATTCAAAAAGCCAACAAAGCTCAGAATATTGCCATTGATCCACTTCACCCGAACTAGAACGTGAACTGATTCACTCATCTTCTGTTGGGTGAAGTATTTGTATTAATATTTGCCATATGATGCACGAAAGTCCTAGACTTTTTTATGCAGTCGAATAAAATGCCTTACTACGTGTTCCACCCCTCGCATAGGTGCTGATCCAGGTGAACGTTGAATTTTCTTAAGCTGTGAGCCTGAACTACTCATGGAGATAACTTATTCAAGTGATTTACAACTTGCTGTTTAAATTATAACTTCTTACAATTCAGTTTAAATCCTCTTCTTAATTTGAATTTATCGCATAAATTCAAATTACTACAGCACCCATAGTTCTAGTATCATATAGAACCCTGAAAGTTTCACCAAACGCATTGCCCTTAAATGAACCTTTTCAAAAAAGCTCTGTCCGTATTTGAATATTTTCAGAAGCTGCCCATATTTGAACCTTTTCAAGAAAACTGCCCGTATATTTGAACCTTTTCAAAAAGCTCTGTCTTTTCCAAATGCAATCTCTCCATTTCTTTGGATTAATTATGACCTCCCAACTCCTATGTGCAAAGGTTCGATAAATCATCGATAGCACACAATGTACCCTCCTTGCTGCCTGTCTACACTCCATAGAGAATTTCATGTCTGTTTGGATCCTAACCTCCAAATTTCTCTCCTTCTCCGATATTTTCTAACTTAACTCATCTTAATGAGTAAGTTATTTCGAGGTTGTTATTACCCATGTAAGAGCATTATGCCTATCAAAATCGTTCTGAAGGAGTGTTGGTTGGTACTAGTTATTCTACACTCTCCGAACTTGATATCAAATGCAAATTTTAACATCGCTGCTCTATCCCTTTGTCAATGTCATTTCAGAAAATCAAAAACTGCGGTCCCAGCACCGATCCTTGACGACCCCACTCTTTAGCACCAGCCTCGGTCTAAAGAGACGTTGGCTGCTGTCATAACCAGTGATGACGCACATCATTTTCAACCTCCACAGTGTTAGAAAAACTACAGGTTTGTCACTGTCGCTGAACTGTCCGTCCACTACTGTCAACCCGAATTCAACGTGCATCACTGCAAAAGGAGCGCCTCTGTTCCCCTCCAACAAAGACGTTTAAGTCTGTGTCGTCATTAAGGAAGGTAGTGATAGCCGTTTTCTGGAACTGTAATGGTTCAAAGGGAAACTAACGATTTCCCTTTGTTTATCCCTCTTAAACAAAACTTGTTTAAGAGGAATAAGAATGAAGATGATATGAAGATGAAAAATGATGTACATCACTAATTACACACTTGTCCCATAGCTTTATCTGACTGTGATACAGCTGTGGAACAGGTATCTAAATCTTTTTGGCGATAATGTTAGAAAATAAATGCCATGTTCAGGTCAGTTCCGTTCTTCTAAGCATTCACATTTTCGGATCCAGTTGTACAGGCTTACAACTCTCATATGTTATATTTAGATATATACTCGTATTAAAATCTTTTTAATAGTAATAGGTCTAATAGTGATCGAGGTGCTAGCTGCGAAGCTAATACTCTGGTGTGCTATTCCAGAACTGCCTAATATATTAAAAAAAACACTCTTATTAAGCTTTCAATGACATTACAGTGATACGTTTGGAGAAATCGGGGTTTGATTCCCGTCGAAGACTGGAGGAATTTCTAAAGTCCTCTTGAAGAGGCTGTAGTTAGCTGATCTCGTGCATGATCCACTTCGTCCAGTATAATTGACAATAGCATATATGATCACATAATTCAAAGTCAGATGTCGCCAAAACCGTGGTTATACGATAATGGAACGTGGTTAAAGCTGTTGCCTTCCGAAATTTCTTTTATAACCTAATTCGTGTAAAGCATTGTGTAAAATTACTCTCCGCCATGAATAACAAATGTTAGACTAAGTTAAACAACTAAGTTAATGGGAACCAATCAGTTGACTCTTCTGAAGAGTTCTTTTTTCTTGCTTAAACTGCTGCACGTAAACACGCTTGAAAAGTGCATGAGGAAGAAGGAAGAGATCAACTCGACCGTGGACTAATTTCAATCCATAAACGACCGCTAATTAAATGATAACTAACAATTAATACGATGCAATACCTCGATTATTACCATTGGCAGAATTATTCAACTTTATACCTTTGAAAATGGTTTTATTTCTCAACATTCTTTCGAAAATTCTTTTTGGAGACGGACCTTGACTTTATACCTTTGGAAAGTATGAAGCTGAAGAATCACATCAAGTACTAAACGCGGTGTAACAGTCATTAATTGGTAGTTATCTTTTAATGGAAATAATCCGAGAAGGAAATGGCTCTTTTAAAGTCATGATTACGGCCAATCACCTTCTAAAAGCTTAACGTGATCCGTTTCCTCCCTTCTTACCATAAACTCAATTAGAATCTTGGGAATCTTTAAAAAAAAAAAAAAAGAGAGCGTAGATATTTCACTGGGACGTATCGATTTCGGGAAGAGAGAGAGAGAGAGAGAGATGGAGATATTTTAATTGAAAAGAAAGTAGAAAGGAATAAGGTTATATCGATAATGACAATCGATCTGTCAAAATTTCTGAAAATAAAAGCCGTGAAATTTTCCTTAATAATTGTAGGCACTTCTTACGATCAAAGTAATTGATTATAAGAATATTTCTCTAAATTTCAGCTGGGTATCTATCATCACAATTTATTTGAATACTTTTTAAAAGTAAATGATAATTGTAGCATTAGCATTAGTGCTAGTATTATAGTTGCTAAATACGAGAAAGCTGACTTCTTCTGTCTGTCAAAAACAGCACAAAAAAGAAAAAAAAAAAAAAAAGAAACAATTTCAAACTTTTCCCATTCGCTAAAAAAAAGTGACTAATTCAATGCCGCTTTCCATAGTTACTGGGACAGGCAATTTATTCCAGCGATCTGCAATACACTACCCTAAAGCAAACTTCATGAAATTGAGCCTTCTGTTGCTCCCTAAGCTTTTATATTTTGGCGCTTAGTTCTTGTTTCTCCTACCAGTGAAAATATACTTCCCTTCTTCATTTTAATAATCCCCTTCAGGGTCTTATATATCTCAATCAGGTTCCCCGGAGATGTCTAGTTGCCAAGCTCTGAAGTTTGTACCTTCTAAAACATTCTTCACTTGGATAGCGATTACCACCTATCACCAATCTGAATGCACTTTGAACCCTTTCTATAAGCTCTATGTCTTTCTCCAGGTGTGGCCTCTAGACCTGAACACAATAACATAAAAGCAGTTTCACCATCGTGTTATATAAAGGAACAATGACTTGATTTTTCCCTATTTGCGAAGGCTCTATATATCATGGACCTGAGCACACTATATTATTATTATTATTATCATCTATTTATTTAACAAACACCCCTGTACAGAAATTATCAAGGAGGGTGGCTCATACATAGATCCAACTAAACTTATTAGAGTGTAACATAGAATAAAATATCAGAAAATACATAAAATAAATTTTTATGAGTTCAAGGGCGCTTGAAGTCTTTCTTGAATTGCATTCTTCATTGTATTTGTAGTTTCGTATACAGATCCGCTGCAATGAGCTTCCTGTAGGTTTTCGCATTGCAGTACATGTCCAGGTCTTTTTGAAGTCTCTAAAGAGTTCCAGAGTATTGGCAGGACACATCTGCCTTAATCCGTCCTTGTTATGGAGACCGTTACGGAGACAATGAAGGTAGTGGAGGCGGGCTCCAGGGCGGGGCCTGATCACAAGATTTTCAATTTGAGGGGCATATAAACTCCCAGTCAGAAGTTGTGCTAGAGTGCAGATGTTACGCAATTCCATCTGAATCCATGGAGCTGTGTTCAAGTTTGCATACAGTATGGATTTTGAAATTGTAAAGGGCTTCCCGGCAATTCTATTCAAACACCGGAGCAACCAGTATTCCAGGCTGGCTGAGGAATTTCCTAATATAAGTATTTGGGACAGAGGACCAAATTGTCGAAGCATATAGGGATACAGGAACGATACATCTTCGGATATATTGGGTCACTAGTTGCTGGTTTCGAATATCAGTTATTTCCTGTCTTACAGACCCTATGGCAGCAAGAATTTTTGATCTCGTGTTCTGAACGTGCCTTTGGAAGGTAAGGCCTTCGTCCCACGTCACTCCTAGGTCGGTCTATGAGCTGACTTTCTTACCTTGTGCTCTATTAATAGATAGTTTGATTTGATTTTTTACCTTCTTATTAGTTATTGTCAGTTGTGCTGCTGACTTGTCTGAGTTTGGCCTTAAACCGATTTTTCGTAGGTATGTCTCCAGTTCCTATAGCTTAGCACTGGCGTGGAAATTGACGTCGGACACCAGGAATCTTTCGTTAGAGACAACAAAATATCTTATATCGTCGGCATAAGAAATAAAATTCTGATTCTGCGCTAGAAAAGGCTCCAGGGCAGCAGCGAACAGCAAAGCTGATAAAACACCTCCATGAGGGATGTCCCAAGTGAGGGTGTATTCTGCACGGAATTTTTGATGTTGTACAATTGGCTTCAAAATGGTCTTGATGATCTGAAATAGTTTTCCCTCAATGCGGAAATAAACTTTCAATATATTTCAAGCGAAGGTAACGACATATTATCGAAAGCTGCCTTTATGTCAAGGAATATGATGTCAATTTGGGCCTTTTCATTTAATGCGTACTGTATTCTGAAGAGAGTCTCTAACAAATTAGTAGTAGTGGATCGTCTCGGTACTACGGTATGGAGGTGGGGTGACCTGTGCGCAAAACACCGTTAGGCTAAAGCAGGAAGGATGGCTTTTTCAAAGAGTTTTAAAAGAGAACAACTGAAGGATATAGGACTGAGCGAAAAGTCTGAAGTCTATAGTCGAAAGTCTGAACAGGCTTTAGGGTTCTTCTATTTTGGCACCGGCCTCGAAAAGTAGTGATTCCATCTCTGGGGGGGGGGGGAAATCCCGTCTTTCAGGATGTTTTGGAATATGTGCAACAATACATCAACAATATAGGCGCTGCATATTTTTAAAATAAAGATAGGGAGCCCATCTGAGCCGATTGTAGATTTGTTAGGCAAGGAATTAATAGCATTGATGAGATCTTCTCTAGAAATAGTGATTGTGAATAAAGCATTCCCACAAGCGCTTCCTCTCGCCATATCCTCCAGCTGATATCCTTGGACATTTTTTGCTTTGCCTTCAACTGGGATCCGTTCAAAGCACTCCTTAGTCCAGTGTCTGAATGCGGTTTCTTCCATTTCAAATTTAGTTGCCTATTTGCTCACGATTCTTTTTGAATGTCGAAGCTTTCTAATAACCTCTTCGTAGCGTGCATGTCGTATGCCTTCCTAGTCGCCTGTTTTCCTGCACCACTTTTAACTCCCCCCCCTCCCAGCTTGTAACTAACTCCTGCAATGTTGCAAACTCCAGGTTTGTAACACAAACTTTCCATTTAGAAGTATTAAAGTTTAGGCCTTTCTTCAGACAGTATATGCAGCTGCTCGAAGTCACTCACTCGATGAAAAATTCCTGATTCTGGTCGAACATTACCTTTAAATCATCAGCAAACTTTGACAACTTCTACTGCACTCTCTCAATGGTATTTAGGAAGATTAAGAAACAAGAATAGCCGCAATCCTGATCTGCGAGGGATTCCACTTTCTAAACTAGTCCAGCCTAATTAATATCTGTTTATGACTATTTTCTATCCCTTATCTTTTTAGATAGCCCTTGATCTAATGTAATGAAGAATCTTACCAGTAATTTGTTCCAGATTTGTCCCAACTACATAATAGCCTTTCATTGGGAACCGTTTCAAAACATTTATTAAAATGAAGGTAAACCATGTCAAAACCAGAAACTGCATAGCTGATAGTTTATAGATAGAAATATTCGAAGTTGCAATTTTACTATTCACATGATTTATAATTTAGCAAAGTCGGCCTTGTTGATGTGAAAATGGTCAGCGCCACTCCTGTTCGCCAATAACACAATAACTGAACTAAGTCAGTTATGTAATGCGACACCAATAAACATGAGTAACTTCATGAAGCCTTCACATCTACTGATAACGAATCTGTGGGTGGAAGATAATTGCTTAATAAAAACTAGACCAGAATTCTCTAGCACAGATCACTGCTTATGATCAAAGTTTAATTTAAATTCTTGCCTGACTGGAACTCTATTTATATGGTGATCCCAGTAGAGTAAGCAACTCAACTTTCTATCTATTTACTAATCTTGTGATCAGAGAGAGAGAGAGAGAGAGAGAGAGAGAGAGAGAGAGAGAGAGAGGCCATCTTTCATTTATTATCGAATTAGTTACGCACTAGCGGCCAACCTCGAGTCAGTTCGGGCTGCCGTATTTACGACCTGGCAATGCTCGTTAGATGGCAGCCCCAGAGGAAACTGTCCGGATAGATCAGATCATCCAACCTCTTGGCTCTGCAGCAGACACAGAAGATCATTATCACTAACTAAGGAAAGGGAGAGAAATGGAAGGGGAAAAATACTCACATTCTTACAGAAAGGGGAAAAGAACGAAAGGTAGAGCGTGTAATGGTGGGAAAATGATCCCGGTCGACCTTTCAAGCCCGGCTACAAGAAAAGATGTGAAAAGTGAGTGGTGAGGTTTCCTGGCGGTAGTATCGACAGGTTTCTTTCTTCTTTATATTTTTTCTTTTCTTTCACTTTATTCTGCTTTAATGTGTAGACGTTTAATATAAAAGGTGATCATTTATCACTGCTACATTTGATTATGTCTTTGTCCATTTTTAGAGCTGTAAAATGGCTTACAGTAAAATGCAGTAGATTTAATTGTTACGATCAGCAACAAAATCACGTGCTCAAAGGCATTCATTATTGGAATAAATGGCAATAATCATTCAATAATAAACTGCAATAGTCATTCAATAATAAACTGCAATAATCATTCAATAATAAACTGCAATAGTCATTCAATAATAAATTGCGATAATCATTCAGTAGATAGCTTTATTTGCTACAAGCAACCGAAAAGTAGGCATTCAGAACAGCACTTTGATTTAATATAGTTGTAGAAGGATGTTAAGTGGTGGTGGTTTTCCATCGAATCTAGATTTCTATAATGACCACTCTTATATCACTTGAATATTAATATAGTTTATTTAGCAATTAACTAAATCACTATACATTAAGGTAATGCTTAGGGAACCTTGCTAAAACTCATCCTAAGACAATACATAGGCTGTTGCCAGCCTCCTTCTTGCGGAATATCTCAATTCCGACTGCGCGTTCAGAAGTTGCGATGAAAAAGTTAGGCAATAATGCATAATGATTTAGTTAATAGCTAAATAAACTATCTTAATATTCACATGGTAAAAGTGGTGATTATAGAAATCTAGATTCCGTAATATGATTGTTATAAAAAGAAGAAACGGTAATTATTTAGGCAGGCTTTGAATGGTATTGCCACTAATTTTGGTAAAATAAATGGCAATACCATTAAAAACAAATTTTATTAATTATCAACTAGAACATTAGCTTTTATTTTAGACATCACAACTAGATTTTTCTAAGAATGATCGATAGTTCTAAAATATCATTTATATTTTCTAGTTGTCATATTATACACTCGATGGCAAAAAAAAATTAGAAACCTTTATTCTGTATCTACAAGGGCCCCTTTTTGTCCAAATTATAGCCCGAGTGGCATGATTTCCACTAGTCTGAGGGAGTCTAGCTCCATAATATTAAATATCAGATTCCGTATTATAGTAGAGAACTGCCGACCGGGCTAGCTGAGTGTGTAAAGTGCCTGCCTGGTAACCCAAAAGTCGTGGGTTCGAATCCCGCCTCAGGCTTGGATCAGAGTAAATGCAAAAACTTTGGGAGGTGCATTATGGCCACAGAAGTCGATGCGCCCCAACAACGAAAAAAAAAAAAGTAGAGAACTGAGAAGCCGAACTGCCCTTTCCAACACACTCCAGACATTCTCAAATGGATTCAGATCTGGAGAATTAGACTGCTAGGGTAGACAGATGTTGGGAATGTTCCTCGAACCCTTCAGATACAAATTTTGTACGGTGGATAGTTTCATTATCGTCTTGAAAGAATCGCAATCCGGGTAAAAAAATGAAGACGGTGAAGTTGGTTCTGTTATACGACAGAAAGATATTCAATGGAGGTAACACCACCTTCTAACGGTATGAGAAGGCCAAGTCTGTACGAGCAGAACATACCCCCATATCATAATACCATCTCCAGCCTTGGATGGTGGACATGAAACAATTTGGACTCATGGCTTCGTGAGGCTTACGCCACACTTTCATCATATCACCAGTGCAAAAAAGTTAGAATAACATCAAATCGAGATCAGTCAGGCCACATGATCTTTTTCCACTGTTCAACAGTATAATCTTAGCGTTGCCTGTACCTCTCTAGTGGAATATTTTGATATTTTACACGACTATCAAATCCAAGATTCCTCAACTCCCATCGAATAGTTCAGAAATAGATATTTTTACAGTGACTACTAAATACTGTATAATTCTTGTATTCTCTCTATCTTGTGAACTCCTCTGACCTTATGTGGTCTTTCAGAAGTATAAACAGAAATATTTTTATTTCTTAAAATTTTTTCAGTCAATTGTGCTTGTGGAGTATTTATAGTCTTATCCTATATAAGGCATATCCGCTGATGAAAAACCTTCCGAGTTAAATATTTTATTAATTTCAATATATGCTTTTTTGATGACAATTTTCATAGCTTTTAAATGTAGCTTTTGATTTGATTGTTTAAGTGAATATTTTTTTGATATGATTGTTTAAGTGAAGATTTTTTTAACTTGATTGTTTAAGTGAAGATTTTTTTAACTTGATTATTTAAGTGAAGATTTTTTTAACTTGATTATTTAAGTGAAGATTTTTTTAACTTGATTATTTAAGCGAAGATTTTTTTACGTGATTGTTTAAGTGAAGTTGTTTTCGATGTGATTGTTTAAGTGAAGTTTTTTATGCGATTGTTTGCGTGAAAATGTTTTGATTTGATTGCGTAGGTATAGATTTTGATGCAGTTTTTGATTTGATTGTTAAAGTGTAGACGGCTAGGGTAGACAGATGTTGCTTTGATTTTTCAAATGTAGAGTTTTATGTCTGACGTAGTTTTTTGTTTGTTTAAATAGATATTGATTTTAAATTACATTAAAGTGCTATTTCAATTTTATATTAGCATAGTCTTTTAATAAATCCCGTTTGTTTCTTTAAGTTTAATTAGGCAATACTATATAAACCTATTCTTAAGATGTTTGTACAACAACGGGAGGTAAAATCCTAAAATCCCCTATTATAGTACAGCAGTCTGTTTTCGAATTATTATAGTACTGAGGGCTGACATCAAGCTCCCTTGCACTGAATTTATTTCTAACATAATCACCTTTGTAACTTGGATAAATTATATTAGTGGATGGCACTCGATAGTCTACAGAAATGCCACACATCAGTGGCCAGAACGGTCCATACAATATTAGCTGCACCGTCTAATTATAACTTGCATTACTATAACTGCTTCATTTAATCAACTACTTCAGTAATTCTATCATACTTCTACTTGCTCACCTGTCTGTTAGCACGAACTAAACAATACTCGTACATTAATTTCTCTTGATAAGTTCTGCATATGTTAGTTAAAGAATTCGTTATCCAAAGATTAACGAATATTAAATATTTTTACATCCCTATTATTCACAAAGTCTCATTCTCTTGTATAATTTCCATACGGGAGAGCGAAATGCTTAAATTAAATAGATGGAATATGAGGTACTGTAAAATATTGAAGGATTAATACAGTGAAAAGGACAGAATTCATGGGATACCGGATACCAGGTTCCTGGGCAACGCGACGCTGTCACCCCTCTCACTAGTGGACGAACACGTCGCTTGGCAGTATATAGGTATACTGCACCACTGCATTCAAGTAGATAGTAATTCGATGCCAGTGTGGATAAACGTTGTGAGTTAACCGACTTTGAAAGAAGGATGATAGTGGGTGCCCGACGAATGGGTCACTCTATCGTGGAGGTGGTACAGAAATTGCACCATCCCCGTGCGACAGTATCAATAATGTATCGGGAATACGCGATTTCTGTAATAACATCTCGTCGTGGACAGCGTTGTGGACAGAGAAAGGTGGTGGATGAACGTGGTCGTCGACGTCTGTCTCGCATTGTTTCAGACAACCTGAGAGGGAGGTGCCAGAAACGTCTCTACCAAGACTATCAGGCAATCATTAGCTACAATAGGTTATGGCAACCGCCGACCCACCAGAGTTCCATTGCTAACACCAGGACACAGGACTCTACCCTCCAACTGGGCTAAAGAATATCGGCATTGGACCTTCGATGATTGGAGACAGGTCTCCTGGTCCGATGAGTCTCATTTCCGGTTATTTCGAGCGGACGGGAGGGTGAGTATCTGGCGAAAACAGTACGAAACAATGCGCCTGTCATATCAACAAGGAACTGTTCAAGCAGGTGGACGGTCGATAATGGTCTGGGGCGTGTTCAATTGGCATACGTTGGAAACTCTGTTACGTCTAAACGCGTCTATGAACTGTCCAGGTTACTTGTCCATCCTTGCAAAATATCTGCATCCCTTCATGGTCATAGTGCACCCACAAGGCAATGAACTCTTCCAGCAGGACAATGCGCCTGCATACAGAGCCGTGGTGGCTAGAACATAGTTTGAAGAGCATTCCGCAGATTTTACCACCATGAAATGGCCTCCCCGTTCATCGGACAAGAACCCTGTGGAGGTTCTTTGGGATGCTGTGGAAAGGTCGGTTCGAGCTTTGGATCCTCCACCCAGGAATGCGACGAAATTATGGACAGCGGTGCAGCAAGTGTGTATGGAAATACCTGTGGAACTAGTGGCCTCAATGCCTCGCCATGTGACTGCCCTTATCCGGGGGAAAAGGTGGGCCTTCCCTTTACTAGGTAGGTATCCCGTGATTTCTGTGCACTCAGTGCAAAGTGATAATATGAAAATACGTAAAATCCAACTAACAGTGCTAGTTATTAGAATGCTTCACTTATATATGTAGTGGAGTTTAAAAATCTATTTATAGTTTTTACAGTCCTATATTAGAATTGACGGATTTACCTGAAAATTTGTATACATAACCTAGAAGTACGTGAACAGTCCATGTACTTCTCGTTTGCGCATGCAAATCCAATAACGTGTATATTACCTCTCTGACCTAGAAATATAGTGCTATAAAACGCGTATAAACGTTATCAGGAAAGCAAAACGCTGAGAAAATGACCGTTGAAGAGTAATGCCTTTAAAACGAGTAAGACGACATTTTGTACAGTTGATATAATTGGCCACATCACGGGGTTTTCGACACATAAAAAATGCTTAGGTTGTATCGTTTGGAACTCATTAACGGTGCTGTTATTAGTGATATATTGTAAGATGTAGAATCTTACAAATTAATTAAAATAAAAATATTTGGGTTTTTCTCAAAGTAAGATTAAAATAGAAGAATGTCAGATTTAGAGATGGGATAATTTAAACGTGAGAATTAGGAATGGGGTAAACTATCAAAGGGGTAAACTATCAATTCCCATAATATAAAAGAGCAAACAGGAACAGCAGGATTACGTAAAGGGGTGCCATTTGAGAATAGGCGGGAAAAGGGTTGCTTGAGAACGAACAATAGGACGGGAGACGGGATTAGATGAAGCGCCTCCTTTGATCTACAACACCGTCAGACCAAAACAGGAAGGGAGTGCTCGTCCAGTTTCGTTTCAAATTTAAACCGGCTTCAGGCTGACTGATATTTGAGTTCTGATACTGTTAGAAAGAAAGGTGCGATAATAAAATGATCGTGTGATAATAAAATGCGATAATAAAAAGTGCCATAATAAAATGAGTGCTGCCTGTGAGAAAAAAATAAGAGTGTTCGAAAAAGAGATTGGTTTACGCGCTAGGGAAACAGCCTGGGAGAAAGGTGTTAGCGAATGAAACGGAACCTAAATTTAAACAGTAGGGGGAGGATTGGTTGGAGTCCTTGAGGGAGGCGTGCCAGGCTGAAGGGGCAGTGTAGAGTTCGGGGAATAATAAGAGAATTATAGGGGAAGGTCATATAGGAAAATATACACTAAGATTTATGTATGTATATGTAGATGAGTAGAGTTGTGATGTTAGAACATAGTAATGAACGGAGAATATATGGAGATGGTCAAATTACATATGAATGAATAGAAGTAAAGTAGTTAATATAGACGGGGTAATTAAAAAGGGATGATTAAGGGAATACTGTCATGTATGATGATCCAGATGTATTATAGTGACCAAGTCAGAAAGTTTTTTTGTTTAGTGCTGGTATGAACCAGATAATTAAGATAAAAGCTAGTTAATAGGATGGTTTCAATTGTATCATGGAAATTTAACCAGAGGAGGTTTTGTGATTAGTATTGCTATATAAGAAGGACGGATTGTATAAGAAAGTTGAATGTGGAAATTGAGTGTGATCCCAAAGAAAAATTGACGATACTTTAGAGAAGTTATCATAATGGAAATTCATGAACGTGTTAATATCCTTGTGTTAAATAAGTGATGTACATTAATATAAATTTTCATAACCAATCAGTTCATACAATGTGTCATATGTGTTGTGTTATATGTGCATAATTATTCTTAATTTTTTGTCCTGTATATATGTGCAATAAAGATTTGTATATAGCCTTAAAGAAGTTGTGACTAGTCATTCTGAACACACAGCCCAATCCGAAGGAGGAATATACTTAATATAGCAATTCCCAAGAACCCGATTTCTTCTGTGAGATATACGAGTCAGATGCGGAAAGTCGGGTAAGGAAAAGAGAATAAAGAAAAGGGTTAAATAGAATATAGTCATTCATACAGATTAAAAAAAATACCCCCCCCCCCCACAATATGAACAGCGTCAGAACGGAAGGAAGGACGTATCAATCCGCTAAATTTCTAACATCTGAAAGCTCTTCCTTACTTCTCTGACGGGAAGCGCAATTAGCATAAAAATACGAGAAGCCGGGATACATTCTCGTTGTTCGTTGCCACCACTGCCTCAGACGCCATTCAGGATTGCCTGATCCTGGAAGAACCATTCCCGGATCAGGAATCTTGCCGAAGCAAGGGCCAAATTGGTTTGTTGAAACGGCCCCTCAATCATCAGGATCCCCTTTATGAGTTTCCACTAGTCGTAGCGCATGGCAATTAAGCCGGATTCTTCTGATGTTAGCTTGACACTTAGGCCGTGAGCACATTGGTTCCCAGTGATGCTAATTTGGAAGACGAACAGCATCACTGGGAGGTCCCCTCACTACGTACAGATTGCTCACGTCGAGGGATGCGGTAACTGAAAGACAGTTGTAGAGTGAATACTTGTACAGTTTATCGGTTGTTTGTTGTAGGGTTTAAGGTGCATCAGCAAGTTATGCCATTCTGAGCCGTATATAATATGACTGTAAATTGCGTTGCGTGCATTCTGTGGTCGATTTGTTGTTTTCTGGATGAAAACCCGAGTTTCAAGAGAACCCAGAAAAGCAAGCACAGCATCAAATATCCTACGTAGCCTCGGTAAGGCCTGTTCCCAATAATGAACATCTGCTGCTACCAGATCTCCCAAAATCTTGGAATAAAGGAAACAGTGAAGAATGGAGCGAGCATTCTTGTGTTGCAGATTTTGCTGGACAGTCCACTTCAACAGATTTGTACTACCAACCAAAAAATTATAACGTGCCACAATTAATTAAGCAAGAAGAGTTGAATGACTTAGTTCGTGGCTAAAATTATCTAAAGAGCGAGAAGATACTTGAAGCAGGAATGAACACACTTTAAAAGCAGTTTTAGGGAACAATGAAAATACATTCCCAGTAGTTGCTCTACTTCATACCGTTGGCTTGAAAGAAACAAATGAAAGTATATCCGAGATCCTGAATACAATAAAGTACTATGACTTTGATTGGAATGTCAGTAGTGATCTTAAAGGAATTGCAACCAGACAGAAGTAATATAAAATGCATTCCATTGGTTGAATCTAAAAAGATTCTTCTTTCACCCTTGCATGTAAGCTTGGATTAATGAAGAATTTTGCTAATGCTCCGGATAAAGAAGGAAGTGGATTCTGCTACCCAAGGAAAGTGTTTCCAATTTAACAGATACAAAATTGAAAGAAGGAATTTTCGGTAGGCCTCAAAGTTGATAGAGGATTGAAAACAATGCCACAGGATATCAACTACCAACTTAGCGATAGTTCGAAGCAGTTGTGTATGGATTTCTTGTAAGAAGGAAAGAAGATAAATTATGAATCTCTGGTGTCAAGATTACTGCAGTATTATAAAGATAAGGGGTGCCGAATGTCTTTGAAAATTCATTTTATTCATTCCTATCTTAGTTTTTTTCCTCAAAATTTGGGAGATAATGAGCAAGGAGAAGGTTTTTATCGAGAGAGAGAGAGAGAGAGAGAGAGAGAGAGAGAGATGTGCACGATGGAAAGCGGTACCAAGGTTGTTAGGATACTGTCATGATGGGAGATTGCTGCGGGTTTCTCAAAAGGGAAAGCAACATGGATATATAAGAAAAATTCTGAGTGGCAAACATTTTTATATAAATCGAATTCACGTAGCATATTATATATTTTATTTTATTAAAGTATTTTAAAATGAATACCATTCTTTTAGATGGCATATGCTTTGTACAGCATTATTGGACGATATTTGAATTGGTCAGTCGTTCATCAAGTTACTAAAATTTCAGTATATCGTTCAATGGAGACGATTGAGACTTGTTTTTGGAATCAACGGATCAATTTCTTTTAGAATCTCCAACTTTTTCTCTGAAGGTATGATTTGTTTTTATTTCTTGGCCAGTTTTTTAGGTTTTAATCCGTAAATAGGACGGATTAAAATTTAAAAATCATTAAAATTCAATTTAGTTAAACCTTGGTGAAAATCTCAAGCAATGAAAACTATACAAAGTCAGTATGTCGGGCGTAGACTCCTTCTGTACTGAGCATTGAGAAAACTGGGTGTGCTACTTGGTGTTCGATCTGATAATTTTTTTTTTGACAATTCTAAAATATTCCTATGCTCTTTAAGTCATTCCCTAAAAAAGATGATTCAAAACTTTAGTAATCAGATCCTATTAACTAATTGGTATTCCATTAGATTTTAGGTTGGACTATATTCTATTTTAGGATTATTTGAAAGAATTTTACGCCTCACATTTTCCATAAATTAATGTTTGTAGTTTTGCATGTCCTCATTTTTATCTGGAGAACATGCTGTCATTTTTCATATCCCCCTTTCTCTCTCTCTCTTTCGCACAAATTAATCCGATATTTTTTTTTGAATTTTCCTTTTACCATAGTCATCAATCATATCCTTAACCAGACAAGAAGGCGTTTGAAGGAGGGAGTTTGGTCATTACTGCCTACCCGAAGTTAAAAACATTAAAATAACGAGAGCAATTTTTCGTGATAATTGTATAATTTGGACTGGTAGGAGATGAGCTGATGTGATCGATAGAGGACAATGAGCCTGTTATTTAATATCACTTACGGTTCATCTAGAGCACCAGATTTAAAGCTACTAAAATTTTTACAGAGCAAAATTTTACGAATGAATCGCAGATCAATAAGCGAACGGAAATGTTGTTATATTTGATGCTCTTCTACCAGTTGTTGTAATAAAAATGACGATTCCAGCTGTTAAAATGATCTTGGAATACACTGAAGATAATGTTCAATATTTGGAAGGAAAATACGTACCATACACTTAGCCCTTAGGGGATAGCGTCCTGTGGAAAAACTGCTCTTTTACGCCGTGGGGAAAAAGTCTTGGTTTGAATCCCATTTTACCGGCAGATGTTTAGTAAATGTTTCTTGTGTGGATGGGAATGGCAGTTGTGCTTTTTCTTATATTACGGACAGAGAGAGAGTTGTTGGTTTTCCTCTTTCCCTGAAACTTAGGTTTTTATCCCCTCATAATAGGGAAACTAACTATTGAATACATGCAATTTACAGTGTCTTAACTGTTCTGGCCAAACTAAAATAACCGCTACCACAGATTTGGGATTTTTTCGCGGAATCAATAACCTGTTCCTTCACCGATCTGTTTCTTCTTTTCCTTCAGATAAAGGAAAAGAAGCTTCAAGAGCAAAACAAATCTTGAAGGTAAAAGATAGAGGCCGCATTGAGTCAAAGTAAATGAATATGTGCTGGGAACTGCCGTTCTGATTCGGCTGGATTTTTACCACGAATTTATTAAGACTTTTATGCAAATCTTCGACCTCTTCAATGACTTTTAACGTAAATAAGGGAGGGGGCGCTTTATAACAATCTTATCCATCCATGTCCATAAAAGTGTATTTTCTCTGGTCTGTTTGCCTTTTGCGGGACGAAAAATCCGACCTTACGGAAGAAAAAACCTCGCCGTCCTCGTCTGAGATCGACCAATTCGGCCACGGAGTAAAAAAAGCAGATAAAAGTAAAAAAGCGGGAAGATACGGTTACAGTTGACTCAGAAACACTAACACTGGACAGTGAAGGATTGAAAAAGCAGTGCCTCGTCTGATGAATCTCAATTTCTGCTGATTGAAGGACCAGAATATGGTAAATTGAACATGAGTTTATGCATACCTGCCAGGTGTCAACGATGCAGGCTATTCATAGCGGTGTAATCGTATGAGGAGTATAGCTGTGGTGCACATAAGATCCCTTCATACCGGTGTAGCAATATTTGAACGCTGCAGTTAATTAGGAAATTGTTTCCGACCAAGCGAATCCCTTCATTGCTACTGTATCCATCTGCAAATGGGTTTTTCCAACAGGACAATGGCCCATATTTCAAGGCCAGAATGCTTCAGGAACATGAGAGCGAATTCAGCCAAATGCTGTGGCTCCCAAGTCACTAGATCTCAGTTCAATCGAGCTGTGTGTTGCACATTAGATCCCCCATTCGATGGTTGCGGATCTCTTCGGAGTAGAGAACCACAACCATCGAATTTGCGAGAAGTGTGGGAAGCATTTCAGTTTATATGGACCAGCACCCCCGTGACACGCATTTGACACCTTGTTGTGTTAAGTCCATACCACAAGTTAAGTGTATCTAATAAAAAGTCGCCAGTCAGGGTATATACTTGCTTCTAAATAGACCTCTCTTTGTATTCTGGTCACTCTTTGTATGGTATTACCCAATGTCAGAAATGTTTATGGAAATAAAAAAATAAAAAGAGCTACAATATTTAGTAAATCATTGTTCCGTTCGAAGAATGGATAAAGAAGTGAGCTAATCGAATTCTGTGGGATGGGATGTTGCTGGATCCAGATCAGTGAGGTAGAGTATACTGAATACAGACACCCTTAATCCAATGTTCCTCTGTATACCTGCCTGTGTGTTTCAACTAAATTTTTCCAGCCAGAGGTCCCACGTAGGTCAGCCACATGTTCCTAACCAAGGGTCGGGACCAGATATAATCAACTAAGGATACGACGCATCAGTATATTGTTTGTTTGCGAAATTGTGTTCTTCGGTCGGTTTATTGTTCGATGGAATAAAAATCCGAATTATCAGAAGAAAACACCATTCAACCCTCGCGTGAGAGCAACGAATTCAGCAATGTTGTGAAAAAGCCAATAAAATGTTCTTCTATCAACAGGATTAGAACTCGTGCCTTTTCAACCTGCTGCGGGAAAACTGTTGGTTGGTTGTAGGAGCGTCAGAAACTTAGGCCATATATTGTACCACCTATAGTGACTATAAATTGAGTGTGTTCTGTGGTTGATTTGCTTTTTGCTGGAAGAAAAATACGAAACTCCGATTTTTCGGAAGAGGAAAAATCCCTCGCCTGAGCGAAGATTTTTCGTCCAGGATTTTTTGGAAGAGGAAAAACCCCTCGCCTGAGACCGAATAACCACGTTGTGAAAAAAGGCGAAACAATTCCTCGTGTCATTGCGGAGATTCGAATTCAGGTCTTTTCCACCCGGTGTGGGGAAGACGATGATTATACCAACTGTGCTACCCACAAGGGCTCTTTGGGAAGAAAGTAATCATTACCACTATACTATTGCTACGGTCTGACAGAAGAATACCCGAAATGACAGACACTATATGATGCCACATAATAGCCTTTTGTTGCTTTGGCGTGTAAAACAAACCTAACACGCAAGTATCCTTACTGGATGCATATCAAAAGTAAACGCATCTATTGTGGGTACGAAAGTGGAACCACTGGTGAGGCTTTAGAATTCTGTCGCACGAATAGGAGTTGTGCAGGCCGGCGGGGATTAGTATTACTATTGGTAATAATAATGGTAAATGATGCAATATAGCAAACTTATGCCCTCGTGGGTAGCATGGTTAGTAGAATCGCGTCCTCCCCCCACCGGGTGAAAAAGACCTGGGTTCGAGTCATGTCGATGACGTGAGGAATTTTTATTGGCCTTTTTCACAACTGCCTGAGTTAGTCCGTCTCAGTCGAGGGTAGAATGGTTTTGTCTTTGGGAATCTCAGGGGGTTTTTGTCAAACAAACAGAAAACCGACCACAGAACACACGCAATTTACAGACAGTATATACGGAGCAATATGGCCTAACTCACTGATGCTCCTAAAATACTAATACAACAACAATCTGATACAGCATCAATAAAAAAAATAAAAAATTATTCCACCCATCCATCATTGCCACGTAGTAGTTCTTAATGTAAGAATGTAAGATTCTTAATGTAAGAAGAATCACTGCTGATAATCAGATGAAGAGTATTGCTCTCTCTCTAGTTCCGCTAATATGTTTCTGTATAAAACATTCATCTAATAAATTCACTATAAATCCAGGATACACAGACTAATAAATAATTAGTCTGTGTATCCTCCAGAGTAATCAACTCACATTTTCCTGTCAATATCTGGAAAGTTAAATTTCCCCCATTATAAGACAATCTGATTTACTGGGACACTGCATTTCTCTGCATGGTTGTTCGCTGTACTCATCACAGTCATTCGGTATATAACAAGTTCATAGGAGATTAGGCAGGCAAAGGAGATTAGGCACACAAAAGAGATTAGGCAGGCAAAGGCAGATTATGAGAAATCCTTGCCAAAGGATGCAAAGAAAAACAGAAAAGAGTTCTTTACCTATGTAAACTCTAGAAGGAAAGGGATGAATCAGATTGGTCCACTGGATATTGATGGTTCAACAGTTGAGGATCCCGCTCAGGTGGCTAATAAACTAAACGAGTATTTTGCATCTACATTCACACATGAGGAGCTATTCAGGAAGGGGTATGCCAGAGGTGAAGTAAATTCTGGCAGTGAGCTAGATGATTTTGTAATAACTGAGAGGAAACTGGAGGAGAAATTGTTGAGGATAAACATAAAAAAAGGCACACCCGGGGTGGATGGGATCTATCCAGTTATATTAAAGGAGGCAGCAAAGGAAGTAAGCAACCCCATAGCCATTATTATGAGAGCTTCTTTGGACTCAGGGGAAGTACCCATAGGCTGGAGATGTGCAAATGTGACCCCAATTCACAAAGGAGGATCAAAGGCTGACAGAAGTAATTATAGACCAGTGAGTTTAACTTCTGTTCCAGGAAAATTAATGGAGGCACTGGTTAAAGAAGCACTGCAGCATCATTTAGACAAGAATTCAGTTATAGCTGGAACAGAGCATGGTTTTGTTAAGAGAAAGTCTTGCCTGACCAATTTTATTGTATACTATGATGCAGTCACAAAAGATATGGATGTAGGGAATAACTTTGATGTCATATATTTGGAGGTTAGAAAGGCTTTTGATACTGTTGCACATGGAAGACTGCTGCACAAATTGGAGCAGTGTGGCATTGGAGGCAAATTGCTGCTTTGGATAAAGGAATGGTTGAGGGAGAGAAGATGGAAAGTGGTAATCAATGGACACTGCTCATCGTGGACTAATGTTATTAGTGGAGTTCCTCATGGTTCAGTGTTGGGTCCATTATTGTTTTCTGTATTTATAAATGATATTGATGATGGCATATCAAGCTTAATGTCCAAGTTTGCAGACGATACAAAGGTTGGCAGGGTTGTTAAGGACAGTACTGACGCTATGCTGCTGCAACAGGATCTGGAAAGGTTGAGCAGATGGGCTGAGAGGTGGCAAATGAAGTTTAACATTGAGAAATGTAAAGTACTACATATGAGAAACAGTAACCCCAGAGCAACGCATGAACTCTGTGGTACTACACTGACAGTGGTAGAGAATGAGAAGGACCTGGGGGTAATTGAACAAGCAGATATGAAGTTCTCTGAGCGGTGCAGACGGGCTGCAAGAGTAGCTCATGGTGTCTTGTCAATGATATACAGGAATTTTTCTAGCAGGGATAAGGAGGTGGTTATTTCCTGGTATAAGGCAAGGGTCAGGCCCACCTTGAGTACTGTATACAGGTCTGGAGGCCTCATTTCAAGAAGGATGTAGAGCTGCTGGAACGAGTACAGAGAAGGGCAACAAGGTTAGTGAATGGAACAAAGGGGTGCTCTTACGAAGAAAGGATTATGTTTTGCAAATTACAGAGTCTGGAGACTAGGCACCGGCGAGGTGATCTGATAGAGGTGTACAAAGCCTTGAATGGTTTGTGCATGTTCAGTGCCGATGGGATTCTTACACTTGTTCAGAACAGTCACCTGAGAGGGCATAAATTCAGATTGAGGAAAGACAGATGTAGGATAGATGTGCGGAAATTTGCCTTTAGTCAGCGGGTAGTTGGTTGGTGGAATAGACTTCCATCCCTTATTGTGGAAGTTGATAGCCTGAATAAATTTAAAGCTCAGCTGGACAGGTATTTCGAACGGACGGAGGGGTAAAATGGGAGTGTTTTTTTTTTTTTTTTTTGGCTGATGCTGCATAAGCTTGCTTTCTTGCATCATATGTCTCTACTAATGCTAATGCTAAGTTCATACCCTCATTTTTGTTCTCCCAGTGCTTATGTAACACCAAACTGACTCAACATTGCACTTGTCATCCATGTCAACTGGATGCACTACCTTAGATTTTATGTGCTTCTTAATTAAGAAAACAATCTCCCATATTGTCCTCTGTGTCTGCCCTTTCTCTATACATTGCACTTCTCCTATTAAAATTCTACATTCCTTATATCTGAGTGACAGACACCACGTCTCTGATTTTCGCACAATGTCTGCATTTCATGACTTGACCAGCACGTCAAATTCATCAAATTTATTTACTATGCTCTTAGCATTGGTGTACATGCGCGTGCACATAAACCATCTTTACTCTTAGTTACAGTAACGCAGCCCATGCATTTCCTTGTTCTTCGATGACCCAGGCCTTGAAATTACTTTGTTTTGTTGTTGACTGCTGCATGTTCTAATAGAAGCAGAGTCAGAATCACTTTCACTTCTGCCTGCGGCTCTAATTAATTTATTAGTCTGTGTATCCTCCTCAGGCTAGCAGTTTTCGGCCCACCTAACACTGCCTCGAGAGCATCAGCAAATAATCTTTCACCCTTTCTATTTATGAGTATTCCAACCCTGTAAAAGCAGTTTCTCATGTTAAAACGCACAAACCGCTTTGAGAAAAATTCTACCTCATGAGCCTTGCACAATCTCTCCAGGGACGAATTGATTTACAAGGCTCTCATTGTGTACTCCCTCCTATATCGTCTGGGCAAAATTTCAGATACTTGAAAATTTAACTCTAACTCGCGGCTCTTTCTCAACGTTGCCCTGTACTTGTTAAGTATATCCTCAGATCTCCTGTTCTTAATGCCATTATAGCCAACGTGTACTACAATAGCAACTTTTGTGTCTTTAAAAGTTGATACCAGCGCTACAACTTCATCAACGTTTGTCCGCAGGCAGAATAACCTGGTCCTATTCCACCTATCCTTTTTGCACAATATATTTCCTCTTTATCTGACAATACAGTCACCGAAAATAGCTACCTCCTGTGGGACCTGCGAATTCTACCTTGGGGGTTTCCGCTGTGCTTGTTTGGATATGAGATGCTGGGCCCCGTGGTACCCATCGATTAGTGAATCACTGGTTTAAAATTGAGAGCTGACCAGGTGTATACTAACTGCTCATAAATTTTAAATTGACTGGTGAACGTTACTCTTCTTAATTGAAATCTGTTTATTTATCTGCCTTATATTAATTACAGAGAAACCAATAACAGTTTCTGTCTTCAAGGCTGTAATTTGGATCATGAATTCCTAACTAATTACAAGCATCAAAAATTCCAAGTTGCCTTTTATGTTATACTACCTGAAAATATGTGCTGGTTGTCAACTATCCATTTATTCTGAAATGACCTGGAAGAACTCTAAATAAATAAAACAAGCAACCAACAAAGCCTTGTAAATCAGATGTAACTGGTAACCTCGTACGTGCGTGGAATTAGGGCTTTTATCCCTTCTCCCTTGGAGTTCGTTATCTCTTTATCCACTGTGCATCCTGAGATGCTCTTGACAGGATTGTTCCCGCAGGGACAGGGGAAACTCGTGTATTAATGAGTTGTAAACTAAACCCCAGCACTGTAAGTTTCTAAAGGATTTTCTACGTCATTTATCTGTACAGGGTGGAGTACGAAGCTGTTCATAAATTATTTATCTGTTTTAATAGGTAAACGGGCAACGCTTAACTTAGAAATTTTATACACTATGCAGTAATTATAGGGGAAATGTGCATTTAATTGTTGCATATGTAAATTTTTCGATTCAGATTAAGATGGCTGACATCATTATTGATCGACTTCTGTGAGAATTTTCAGAAGTAAATTGTTTTTCTAATCCCGTTATAATCTCTTCTATTAGTATTTTCTTAACCATTTTTGTGATGTTTTACTGATGTTTTTGGATCATGTTTTTCACTTCCGGTCATAAATTCTCGAAAGTTAACGCTACTTCCGGTCATAAATTCTCGAAAGTTAACGCTACTTCCGGTCATAAATTCTCGAAAGTTAACGCTACTTCCGGTCATAAATTCTCGAAAGTTAACGCTACTTCCGGTCATAAATTCTCGAAAGTTAACGCTACTTCCGGTCATAAATTCTCGAAAGTTAACGCTACTTCCGGTATCTTATTTTACTTCCGGTATCTTATTTTACTTTTGGTATCTTATTTTACTTCCGGTATCTTATTTTACTTCCGGTATTTTTACTTTTTACTATTACGTTAATGCGTCATTCGCATTATGTGCAGTGCAGTGGATGTAATTTACTGCTCTCCACGTACCTGTTGGGAAAGGTCTGATTCGAATCCTGTTAATGAGGCGAGGTATCTTTATGGACTTTTTTCTAACGTGTCTGGGATAGTCGTCTGGTGAGGGTTGCATGGTCTCCTCCGGGGAAACTTGGGTTCTTCGTAAAATAGGCAGAGACTAATCACAGACTACACACAATTTACAGACACAATATACAAAAGAATATAAACGTTCCATGGAGCTGAAGCAATCGGATTTAAGAGACATTCTTTAGATAAAGATGGAATGTTTAATTACTTTTGCATTAAGATTTAAGAGACATAGTCAAAATCAGATGTCGGTACAATATCAGTGATGAACGTGCACAATTTGTAGATCACATTTGAAAAGATTTCATCACTTGAACTTATTCAAATGAGAAGCGCTAATTTTCATGACTGTGATCTTTTGCGGTTTTGTTTGGAATAACGGATGAATTTGCATGACCATTTTGTCCCCGATATTTCAACCCACAAATAATTACCCAATGTTGTCACTGTACATTTTAGTTGCATTTTAATTCTCTGTATCCAGAAGTGGGTAATGAAAAGTTATTATCCGACTGTGGTCCTGTATAATCGAGGAGTAAATTTAAATACAGTGTTGGTTAACGACCATCTTAATGCTCATTATAGTGTACAGCTTGAGGATATGGAAATGGAAGCTCCAATTAACTGGTAACTAGTGTCATTACTAACTATGGATGCCTCGGTAGGCTGACTTGCTAATAGCATATGGCTATTAGTAATTTTCGCATTGCTCTGCTGGCCAAGACGATAATTAGCATGAACATGAGGCGCATTGTATCCATCTCTTTGGGGGATCATCCTAACTGGCAGGTGATGGTGTTCTCTCATTCGTGAAGGCCGTTGGAGAGTCCTAAGTTGTCCTTTTGAAGCCAGAAGGATGCGTCCGGAATGAATTATGAATGGATTATCTATCTGTAGATGTTCACTTTATTTAAAGATAGCAGAGTTAGATTGGCGACCATTACTGTCGCACAATGGGCCTAGATTAGATGTTAACTACCGAATCCAGCTTGTCAGTTTAAACTTGACACTAAACACAGCAATTAGAGGAATGCGTAGAAAGTGGATTTTGCTAAAAATATCAGTTAACAGAGCAGACTGTTTTGCATCGTTGAACAAAAAAGGTAACTCATTACCAGATTTCTCCTGTTAATTTGTTTTTCCTCTCTGAGATTTAACGTTATCGCTTAATCTCAAGATCTGGGTTATTCAATATTCATTTTATATACTGAAAAAATTCCCCTAAAATTGTCTAGTTTCTTTTGTTCCTTTAGTTAAGAAACAGGTATAGTCTATCTCATCTGACTTCAGACTTTCTGGAAGTTGCTATTTGATAAATGTATCATCGCATCAGCATAACGTTGTATCCACCTGTTCGCAATTCAGAAGATATCACAAAAAATTGTGGTACTGTTCTCTGTATTTAAAATACAAACGAATTAAATAAAAATGACATATTTTAATATGGTTAAAAACGATCTGAACACACGACACTGTGTAGTGTGTTTAGTTAGACCTTAATTTTTACTGTTTGGAGAAGGGGGGTGACTTAACTTAATCTTCCAATCGGGATTTTTTTTTTCTTGTAACAATTTCATTTTAAAATAAAATACTGATGATTCAATCGCCCAATTTTTCTTCGAATCAACTTAATGTATTTCATACATACGAAATTCAGACCTTAGTGCTGTCTCTTTCACAGTTGTCCACAACTGGCATCGTAATGCAAAACTACTTTCCGCGGAAGAAACGTGAAAAGTAATCTGAGATGGACAATAGATTACTAAACCAGGTTATCTCTTATTAATTTTAATTCCTGTCAACTGAAATTTAAAAAAAAAAAAACATCGTGTATTTCTGAATTTCAGTGAACAGGGAATTCAAAAGTTACTTTCCGATCTTCTAACTGAAATTTAAAAAATAAATAAATAATTGAAATCACATACGAATCAGTAAAATGTGTCGACGACATGTTTATTGCAGAAATTGAGCAATACCATTGTGGTTAAGCTAAGTCCAGTTGTTAAATAACATTCATTTGCTAGTTACGAGGAATTCAAGCTGATATAATGCTTATGATGGATATTCTTCCACACTCGTTTGGAAAGGTATGAGTTCGAACACAGTCGCAGAGCGAAACAACTTTTATTTGCTTTCTCAGACTGTGGCCAAGTTAATCGGCCCGAAACAATGATTGTGTGTTTTTCCATCCTAAACAATTTTGTTTTTCATTCCTAAAATGTGATTCCTTTATTGTTCAGCAACAGTAATTTGCTTTCAAAAGAGTGAGTGAATGAAACCTTAAGATTCAAAATGAATTTTTGCTCAGTGAGAGGAAAATTACAGTGCATTTCGGCGAAATTGCACTATCTATAAATAATGGAAAGATTTACATAAAAATCTGCGAGCATAACTGTAATGTAAACAGACATAATCTATTAGCATTCAAGCTAATTTTCCCTTAATACTACACTATTTCAATTTGTATTCAATCTTTTATAAGCAACCGTATTTAAAACTCTTTTGAAATGTGAATATATGATGTCAAAATTATTTTTTGCAGCTACTTCCTTCCTTACTATGTCATAGTATCCTATCAGTTGGTCAGACAAGATCGCCTTTTAACAAATCCGTGCTATGACTGCAGTATAATAGAACTATATTATTCTTAAGATGGTCCTGCATTCCTTCTTTAACCAGTGATCCATTGTTTTCTCAGTAAACGAATTCAAGATAATAGGTCTGTAATCACTCATATCTCTCACCCCCACCTTTGTGAACTGGGGATACATTTGCACATATCCAGTCCATAGGGACCGTCCATGTATCCAGGGACTATAAAATGTATCCATGGACTATAAAATATATCCAGGATTATAAAATTAACTAAATGTTTGCACTTTGGCTGCCTCGTTTAATATAACTTGATAGGTCCCATAGCGTCCTGTCACCACTACTGTTCATAGCTGTCATGAATGATGTGCAGTGTAGAGTGGCGGAACAACTTGAACAGACCAGATGAAAGTCATGCTCTTCGCAGATGACCTCTGCATATGGGGAGAGAGTAGGGAACGAGTGCAAGTGCGAGTTGATATATGGGCTAGTGTGGCCAATGAATTTGGACTGGTTTTGAGTCAGGAGAAGAGTGAAGTAATGGTTCTAAAGAGGAGTGGCGATCTTGACGGATACATTACAATGGAAGGGAAACAGCTAAAAATGGTTAACAACTTCAAGTATCTAGGAAGCACCATTACAAAGACTGGAGTAATACACGAGGAAATAAGTAGAAGGATACAAGCGTGTGGGAATTTCTATAGGCAGACAAAAGATCTGATCTGGAAAAAGACCATGCCACTGAAGTGTAAGAAGGCTATATATCAAGCCTATTACGTACCAATTCTGACATATGCATCTGAAACTTGGACTATGAGGAAAAAGGATGAAAGCGGAATTCAGGGGGCAGAAATGAGATTTGTGAGGAGCATAGTCGGAAAGACAAGACGCGACAAAATCAGGAATAATGTGATTAGGGAGAGAATTCAGGTTGAAAAACTCCAGAATATGATTGAAAGGTCCCGTTTGAAATGATTTGGACATGTCAAGAGGATGAACGAGAGGCATTTGCCAAGAAAACTGTTTGATTTACAATTAAGGGACAAAAGACCAAGGAGGAGACCAAGAATGAGATGGCAGGACATGATAAAGACCGATGTCATTAAGAGAGGAGGAAATTGGAATGAAATCAACGACGGAGAGAAGTACACGGACAGGGCATGGTGGCGAGGCTTCATACGTCGACCGGTGGAATAGCCGAACGATGATAGATGATGATTATGATGAGGTCCCATTCATCCGAGATGCCTTTTCATGTTTAGCTTCAACAATTTCTCCTCCACTTTCATCACAGTTATCATAAAATTCTTGGCTCCATGCCAGAATTTGACTCACTTATGCCATCATCATCCCTAAAAATTTTCTCATTTGTGAAATAGAACGTTGATGCAAAATAATCATTCAGTCTGCCAGCAGCCTGGGCAGAATAATCAAAAGTTATTCGTTGGGGTAGAATCACATTGGTCCACTAGATATAAATATCTAGTAAACCAATGTGATTCAACCCCTTCCTGCTACTGTTCAGTAAGTAAAGAAGAAGTTTGCTGCTTCTCTTTAACTTCTTTGTCAAATACCCATCATAATCTGCCATAGCTAGCCTAACCACCTTTATGACTTTGTTGCACACTAGTTTATATTTACTGTAGGCATCTCTCACCTGATAATTTATATACATCCCATGCATTTTTCTTCACTGCGACAAGTCTCATCAGTTTATCCGACATCCATTCAGGCCTATATCTCTTAGTACCAATTGAACTGTATCCCTTAGTACCAACTAAAACTAACGATAAATCTCTGAATGTTTCTCATTTAGAATTTGCTCTTAGTAATTTCATCAGTTGGATGCACTGCACAGAATTTAAAAACTGTCTGAGATCACCGTAATCGCCTTTAGTAAAACCACCGTAATCACCTTTAGGATTTTCCATTACCCTTAACAGCAGTTATATTTTTAAGTAAATCCTGAATCAATACATTCTGATCATTGCCACTTAGTGAGTCTTTTATTTGCATATCCTTAATGAACAAAATATTCACTGATGATACTCATATTGCTTTCCCTTGTCTCTCTAACATGGTGGTGTAGGAAATAATCATCCAATAAATCCAAAAAAAGTCTTGCTAGTGTGTGAGTGACCAATCCACAATTTCTAGTCAATATCTGGAAAGTTAAATTCCCCATTATCAGACATTCTAATTTACTGGCCCGCTGTAGTTCTCTGTACAGTTGTTTGTTGTAGTGCTCACACTGATCAGGCCTATGACACACTTCTACTTTCATTTTTGTTTTTCCGGTGCTTATGTCACACCAAAGTAACTCAACATTGCACTAGCCACCCATGTCAACTGGATGCACTGCCTTAAATTTTATGTACTTCGTAATTAAGAACATAATCCCACCTCTTGCCCTGTCTGTATTCCTCTTATTCAAATTCTGAATCACTTATAGCTGAACAACATAACGTTTCTGATTTTCCCCGCAATGTCTGCATTTCATTACTTGACCAATACTTCAAATTTATTTACTATGATTCTAGCATTGGTGTACATGCAATTATACATACACCTGTTGTTATTCTTAGTTACCGCAACACAGTCCGTACATTACTTTGTTCTATGATGACCCACAGCAAGCCTAGAAATCCCGGGTACCTTGTTTTCATGGCTGATGCATGTTCCAATAGAAGCAGAGCAAGAATCACTTTCACTTCTGTCTGCGGCTATTGTTAATGCCTTTTAGAAAAACAAGACTTTCACGTGCCCTTAATAGTAGTCATCTCTAAATACCGTATCCCTTGCGCTTAACAGTAGTTACACCTTTAAGCAAATTTAAGTATTAAAGTAATTCTCGCAACCCTTCTTTTAAGTGGCTCCCATCCCAGTAAAAACAGTCTGTTCTATTAACAAGCAGAGACTATACTGAGAAACATTTTACTCCATGAGCCTTGCCCAGGCTCTTCAGGGCCGAATTGGTTGTCAAGGCTTTCATCATGTACGCCCTCCTATCAGGTCGGACAGGATTGCGGACACTTTAAATTTCCATTGTGACTCGCCACTTTTTCTCAACATTGCTCTGTACTTGTTAATCAAATTCTCAGGTCTCCTACTGTTAATATCATCAGTACCAACGTGTACCAGAATATCAGCTTTTGTGTCCTTAAAAGATGACAGCTGCTCTACAACGTAATGTACTTTAGCACCTTGCAGACATACCCATTCACCTGCTAGCATCCCAATTTTCGTCTAACTCGTGTATTAATGATCTTGGTAAAACACCTTCCACCATTCCCAACACGCTGCATTCAATGCCTCGAGTGGTCTTCCGTCAAAAGGATGTGAGAAGGATTTTGACGAATTTTGATGCTAAGAAAGCTCCAGGTTCTGATGGTATTTCTCCAATTGTTCTCAAAACCTGTGCTTCTGAACTTACTCCTGTTCTTTGCCGCCTTTTTTCACTTTCTTATTCCAAAGTTGTTTTTCCTTCTGCTTGAAAATTTGTTCATATCCAGCCAGTTCCTAAAAAGGGTGACAAATCCCTCCCATCCAAATATCATCCCATTGCAATTAATTCTACTCTTTCTAAGTAATGGAGAAATCAATTAACCGCCAACTCTTAAACTACTTAGAAACCTTCCGTCTGATCAACGATCGCCAGTATAGATTCCGTCAGTGTCGATCCACTGGTGATATTCTGGCTTATGTTACCCATTTATGGACAAATTCAATGGAAAAGTTCGGTGAAACACAAGCAGTTGCTCTTGACATCTCAAAGGCTTTCGATCGTGTTTGGCATAAAGGTCTTCTAAACAAGCTTCCATCTTATGGTTTGCCAACTGTTTTTAGTAATTGGTTATCCAGTTTTCTCTCTGATCGCTCAATGTGGGTGATGGTAGATGGCTCTCTGTCGTCTAACTTCTCCACTAATTCTGGAGTCCCCCGTGGTTCAGTTCTTTCCCCCACTCTTTTCCACTTGTATATTAATGACCTTCTTCCATTGACTTGAAATCCTATCCATAGTTTTGACGATGACAGCACATTGCATTCCACTTTCCATTATGAGAAACCTTGCTCTGCTCAGTCAGCTTCAACTTCTCGAATATCTGATACCAATTCCTTAAATGTTCATCTCCAGGTAATTCTCCAGTGGGGCAAAGACAACTTAGTTGATTTCAATCCTTCTAAAACTCAGTATTGTCTTAAATCATGCAAAAAAGGATTCTTCTGCTCCTATGCTTATCTTTAGGGACACTCCGATTTCTAGGCAAAACGATATATCTCTTTTGGGGATTACCGTGACTTCTAATCTCTCTTGGCCCAAGCATATTACAAATATTGCTTCCTCTGCATCCAAAAAACTTGGTTTTCTCTTTCGCTCTCGTTGTTACTTTTCTTCCAAACAGCTGTTCACTCTGTACGAATCGCAAATCCGCCCTACCATGGAATATTGTTCCCACATCTGGGGGGGGGGGGAGTGTCCCCCAAAACCTCTCTCAGGCTTCTAGATTCCATTCAGAAGAGGGCAGTAAGTTAATTAATGATTCATCTCTAACAGAGTCCCTCCACTCTCTGACTGTCTCATAGACGTACTGTCTGCTGCATGCCTTTTCTACAGATATTTCCATGGACATTGTTCTTGTGAATTGGCTTCTATAATTCCCGCTCTCTCTTTCAAAACAGTCCGAACACGTGCCGCTAGCAGCCAGCGTCCATTTACTGTCCAACTTCAAACTCACAGAACCAACTTTTCATCTTCGTCGTTTATTCATTCAACTGCCGTTTTCTGGAACAACCTTCCTTCATACGTATTTCTTGAAAATTACAGTCTACAGACGTTCAAGTCTAATGTCAACAAATATCTTTTTCATCTTCTCAATCTCCAACCCAAGCACAGTACTAAGTACTATAAGTTCTAACACCTCTCGTGTTTGGGGTTTTCATAAATGAAAAAAAAAAAAAAAAACCCGATCCATATTCCACTTGTCTTTTCTGCACAATATATATTACGTTTCGCTGACAATCGAATCACCAACTATAGCTACTCTTGTGGGACCGAAAATCTCTGTTGCCGAGGAAGTCTTTGTGTTGTCTGATGCTGGAACGTGGGCTCAAGCTTGGAGGCTGACTGCTTGATGGATCCCTTTCTTTTAATCCTTCGAGGACATCAATCCTAATCTTCAAGCCCTCATATAATCCCATCAGAACACCCAGTTTGCGTTCAACCTCTTCATGCTCTTTGCAACGAAAACATCCAAAGGCTTCCCATCCGGCTGTGCTATTGCCTTCCTAGAGTAGCTTTGTAAAAAGAGAACCAAGTGACATACACGACATAATCCTGATTCGTCGAACTGCCATTGGAATTTCTCTCCCGAACCAATCATTCCTCCTTACTTTGTGCCCCTCTGCTTTGCTGCTATACTCTGAGGCATAATTTTGGTCGGAAATCAGAGATCGAAAATAATAACACTGTGCTAATCTGACTTATTTAACTGCATTACAAAATACGCTCTTTTAGATTATGTTAAGTACTATTTGATAAAGTCATGTAATTAAGTCAGGTTTGTATTGCTATAAATTATTAGTTTATAGGCCTCTTCTGATACTGATTACAGTGTTAAAAAACCTTGATGGTCAACATGGCAAATAGCAAAATCGGATATGTCACCAGAGCACTGGTGGAATCAGAATAACGACAGAACGGGAGGTATGACGAATTCGCAACTAACAACAGAAAACAGATTTTTTACAATTCGTCTGATTTCTAATATTAGCCCCTGAAGATGCCTATGCTGGGAAGCAGATGAATGCAAGAATTGGAGCTGAATTCTTGCCATCTCATATCTCATCTGATTATGATGCCACTTCAGTGTCTGCAGTGCTGCAGAGAGAGAGCTGGGTGGATAAAAGAATACCATCGTGCCGTTTAACAAGTGTACCAGTGGGTGGATAAGATTCAAAATTGATCAAAGTGTCTTCTATCAACAAAGTGATGTTGGTGTTGTTGTTGTTTATGACTTATCTTATCGAAATTCTTTCTCAAATCTAATTTGGATCTTTCCCCTTCTACTCAAAAGTGAGTTATGTGGACATCGATTTTTAAATGATGGAACGGTAAACGGCTCGGTTAATGATTGGTTTTAGATGTAACTGAATACGTTCTTCGTGGGCAGCATCAGGAAGATGGTGGACCGAATTTAACAAGTCATTGGAGAAGCGAGGAGATAACAACGAAAAATAATCGTTATCTGTTTGTCTATTTTCTTTTTTTAAGTTCTGTAAAAAAACATTTCTTTTACTCTTTGAATGTCCCTTAAATTCCTCATATAATTCTAGAGAGATCATCTTCAGTGAAAACGTGACGTCATATGTTAAAAAACAAGTAAATAAAACAAGATTTATTTTTTATAAACCGCATCACCATCTTTCATATCATTCATTTTTATTACCGTTTATTCTAAAGGTAATTCATCGATACAGTTACAAAGGCTTCCGGTGGTTCATCAAAATTTTATAAAGTAAACAAAATCCTGAAACAACCTTGTGTTAGCAAACACAACTAAAGTTTTTTCGAAGAAATCGGTTACGCTAGGGAGAAGACGTCTCTAATAATTCTTTTTTCTACACTACGTCAAACATTTTCACAAAATCCACCTCATATGAAAGAGGCCTTGTTTATTCCCTCGTGCACAGCCATTCTACCGAATGAATACCGATAGTAGAGAGAGTTAATGGGTCATTGACACTCAGGTTATAGTCTCTCTCTCTCTCTTGATCAAATGCTAACCCGGCCTTCTAGTGATGCGACATGTTGAAAACCAAGAAGGGAGTGGGATTAGGGAGGGAGGGAGAGAGCGAAGAATAATGACTAAGCATCAATAGGATAACATCTTCTCAACATGGTAGAAACAAAGAATGAGTCCTGACTTCAGAATTTGTTTGAAGAATGAAGAAGTCTCTCAGAATGGCTTGGCAGCCATTTCGAGAGACTCCTTCATTCATCAAAAATTTCGCCTTTTATGTTCTTCGTCACCTTAAGATGGGATCAAAGATATTCGGGACTGCATTTTTATTTAAACAAATAGAAAGTTTACAGATACAATTACACATCAGATTTTTCAAAATAATTAAGTGTATTATTTACATATTCTTCTGTCGGTTATGTTGCAAATATAAATGAAAAATTAAAACTTCTAACATTTCATTGAAGATATAGGTTCCTATAGCATCAAATAAGATACTGTACTGGAATGTTCAAGGTTTACAAAGTATGCAATGCCGAAAGATGCATTAAATTTTATTTATCTACATCTATTGATTGGGTACTAAAACTTTTAATTTTCACATACCTTTTACAAGCTTTTACACAGACCCAGCTGCTTGAGATGCTGAGGCTTTCGCAATTACTAATGACCTTGCACAGATTATTCATTTACCTACCAGAATACTGCCAGATAATCATAACCATTCAGCCAACACGCTTGATGTTTTTCTCAAAAACAACCTTTCTAAGTACACGGTCCAGGTGGGTGCTCTTATATGTACCTCAGATCACAACTTGGTGATGATCTCTTCTCCATTGGAGCCTTTCTCTCGCAGCCATTCTCAACCTCGTGTTGTTCGTCATTATAAGAATGCAAAATGGGATGATCTGCGAGATTTCTTTTCTTTCTTTCCTTGGTCTGATCACTGCTTCAAATCTGCTGATGTCAACGTTTGCTCAGATCGTGTCAGTGAAATTATTCTTGTAGCGATTACTCCTTTATTCCACACTCAACCTTAAAATCTCATTGTTTTTATAAACCTTTCTTGGTTTTCCAATAAATATGTTAAGGCTCTTCAAGAGAAGAATGTTGCATATTGTAACTGGCTCGCATCCAAATCTCCAGGTTCATTTTCCGCTTACACCAAAGCTCGCAACAATTATAAAGCAATTAGTAATCAGTACAACTAGACTGTGAACAAGCTAAGAGTAAAAAAAAAAAAAAACTTGCTTCTTGTTCAAATGGTAACCTAGCATTCTATTCTCGTGCCAAAGCTATTGGCCCAACTTTGGCCCATGTCTGTTCCCACCTCTCTCAAAACCAGATGGCTCTATTGCCACTTCAGCCAAAGATAAAGCAAACCTGGTAGCATCCTATTTTTTTTCAACTCGTGTATTAATGATCTTGATAAACCATAGCCGACCATTCCTAGTACGCTCCATTCAATTCCTCCTGTGGTTTTCAGTCAAAAGGATATCAAAAGGATTTTGATGAATCTTGATACTAAAAAAGCTCCATGTCCTGATGGTATTTCTTCACTGTTCTCAAAACCTGTGCTCCTGAACTTACTCCTATTCTGTATCGCCTTTTTTCATTTTCTTATTCCAAGTTGTTTTTCCTTCTGCTTGAAAATTTACTCATATCCAACCAGTTCCTAAAAAAAGGGTGGCAAATCCCTCCCATCCAATTATCGTTCCATTGCAATTACTTCTACTCTTTCTAAAGTAATGGAGAAATCAATTAACCGCCAACTCTTAAGCCAAAAAGACAAACGTTTAATCTTATCAACGATATCTAGTATGTATTCCGTCAGTGTTGATCGCCAGTGGAAGCTTTGTGAAACTCAAGCATTGCTCTTGACATTTCAAAGGCTTTTGATCGTGTTTGGACTAAAGGTCTTCTAAATAAGCTTCCATCTGTTTTTAGGTTTTCCAACCCTTTTTTTGTAATTGGATATCCAGTTTTCTCTCTGACCGCTCACTGCGGTTGATGGTAGATGGCTCTCTGTCTTAGGTTAATTAATGACAGAGAGAATATTTTATTGCAACAACATTTGATCGTAGCTGGTTACAAGGTTAAACAGTGTCTGTAACAGATTCTCTCCACTCTCTGTCTCATATAGGTTCTGTTTCTGCTGCATGCATTTTATACAGATATTGGCTACTATAATTCCTCCTTGCAAAGCAGTCTGAACACGTGCCACAACCAGTCAACATCCTTTTACTGTTCAACTTCAAATTCACAGAACCAACTTTCTTCTTCCTCATTTGTTTATTTAACTTCTGTTTTCTGGAACAACCTTTCTTTATAAGGATCTTTTCTGAAATTGCAATCTACAGAATATCAACAAATATCTTCTTTCATCTTTTCAACCTTCAGCCCATGAAAGGTTCTAAGTACTATAAGTTCCAATACCTTTCGTGTTTAGGGGTTTCATAAAAAAGGGGTTTGATTCTAAGGCGAACATTAAGCGGCAAAGGTATATTGTCTATGTATTGCTGTATTCTATGGACGCTTTGCCTACTGGATAAAAACTCGATTTTCCAGGAAAAACAGCCATGCAATTCTCGCCTGAGTCCGAATATTCATCCACATTATGAACAGCCCACTAAAAATTCTTCTTGCCATTGAGAGGATTTGGCTCTGGCCATTTTCACTCGGTATGGGGAGAAGATGACGATTATATCCCCTGTGTTAACCGTGAGAGAAATCTGTAGGTTTTCAGCAACTGTTTAGAATCACAATTTTAGAAATGGCCATTATAAGTTTTTAATTGTAAATAAACTGGTAGCGTAATAAATAAGAATAAGCAGACACTGAGTAAAATTTTTATTCATACTAGGTATGTAACTGCTTATTCTCATTTTTATTAATTATAATTATTATTTTACGTTCTGTGAAATTTCATTTATTATTTTGATTATTTTTACCATTCAAAATGCATGGCCTTTTTAAATTTCAAACAACCATAGTATCATAACCGTTTGGAATCGGGAAATTTTTCTCTCAGAATGATCTCAGAAATCACATGGTGAAGTTATGCACAAACACACACACACACATTCTTCATGACGCATCCTGTATATTGAATGGTGTCTATTCTAGGGCTATTTCTCAGGTGTGGTGTTAATTATGCGTCTGTCCATCTGACGAGTCTTGTGAAATGGGTTTATTGATATAATGAGGTTTTGTGAATTGATAGCTGGTGCTAGGGAATGATTGGCTAATGTTCAGTGGGGCAATTGGGCGATTAGTTTGACCAGCATACTATTGCTGTTCCATTGACATCTTGTTTGATCCCTGGAAAATTTTAGCCCATCATCTATTCAACCATACAGTATTCCACTTCTTATGATACTCTAATTGATAGGCTTGTCTCGAGTGTGTGTGTGTGTGTGTGTGTTCACTACCTGTTTTTATGTGTGCAAGTTGAAAATATTCGGATTGATATGATGATTGTTGCAAATTGCTATGGAGGCTTTCTGGCGAGGTTGCCAAAGGTTGGCAGGGATCATCTAATATAATAAAAAGGGAAAAAATGGAGGATCTCCATGGAAAAATAAATCTAATATTACTTTGAATTAGTGGGGGTCTCCTGTTTGTTTTGTTTTTGCGTCAAAGCAACAAAGGAACAAATGTATTGGGTCTCTGTTATATACTAGGTTTGTTTGTTTTTCAGGTTAAAAAACTCAACTGTTATTAACTAACTACTTTTTTACAGCTACACCGTAAAAAAAATAGTTAGTTAATGTCCGTAGTGCGTTAACAAACAGAAAGGTCATATGGGTTATATTAAAATAGAGATAAAAAAAACAAGATTTTTATGTACGAACAGGATGCATTTTGTTTGTATGCATCAGGTGATATTTCCATTTATCGTTCCAATCAGCGCACGGCAAGAAATATAATATCCAGGGCTTCATTTATAATATACGATATATAGACAGCATATATAATATAAATGAAAAAAAATAATAATAATAATTCCCGGGTTTCTATGGGTTTCATTTTAATGATATTTGGAAAGGCTCAATAAATCGTTCGAAGCGATACAGATATAACAAAATATGAAAATCCATCCATTGAGAATCAAGTTACTTCTTGCAAACAGACGGACAAATAAATAATAATTGGCGGGTTTCGATTTGATCTGATTTCAGTTAAATTTGGGAGAGCTCGACAAATTTTGCTAAAAGTGCCAAATATAAAATTTTATAAAAATCCATAAATGACGAGTCGAGTTATTACATGTGGACGGACAGACATAGTGAAGGCAATAAGTACATTACGCTAATATTTATGCGCAACGTACTAACAATGGCGCTTTTTCTTAACAAGAGCAGAATTCGGGTCTTTTTAAAGTTATGTGAAAGAACAGGTTTATACTGTAGCTGTTTATAGCAGCGACTGATATTTGAAATATATTGTTCTAGATTTATTGTTTAGTAATCTGTTCTCAGGTTTCATTAATGATGTCACACGAGCCATATGACAAGAGATAAAAGAACTTCGTTTGAATATTAGATGGGTACGAAGATATTCAAAAAGATAGAAATAAAAAACACAAAAGGAGCTATAATCCAGTACGAAGTAAGAAAAACAAAAGGAGCTCTTATCAAGTAAGAAGTAAGAAAACAAAAGCTGAAACTTATTTACAACAGAAGTGAAGAAAGGAAACAAGCCAGCTCAGCAATATGCACAAGGAAGAAAATTTTAAGAAAAGGAAAAACAGACAGACGGTCTTATCGTTCACGCTTATCACTAGTGATAAAACTCTAGAGTTAGTTATGAGATGCAGGCAAAAGGCCAATATAGCCATAAATAGAGCGTGTTCTCAAATTACCTTCATAGCTTCAAGCAGTAATAAAATGAATGGTCAGATCCAATAAATACGCACTGCTGCATATAAAATATCTCTTCCGAATTTATGTCTTTCCGTTTCTAAGATCCCGTGTAGAAATTTCCAATGTGTGGCACGACATTTACAGCACAAATGGCGTCATAACCAGAAAAAGCTTGGTGAACGGTGAAAACCGACATTACGTGTTCTCCTCTCAGATGAGAAACAAGACAAACTTCTGGTAGGAGATCTCAGAAGTTAAGAGCAACTTAAGCTATGTAAATCAAGAAATATACACTGATCGACAAAATTAGCGCAACAAAATGTTTTTCATGAATATTTTATTGTGAACAAAAGTGTAAAGTGTGTTTAGTGCTGGCGGTACCAGGGGTTTCTCCCATCTCCGCTTAGTATACATTGTCGTGTGTTAAAATACACCGTAAAGGCCAGTTTATTGTGAACAGTGTCGCTGTCGTCGAAGGCAGATATTTGATATAATAGGCAGTCTGGCATGCAAATTCCGATTATCCAATAAAAATCTATCTACTGCCTTACAGAGGCGCGCATTGTGCAAATTATTCATGCATATAACAACAATGGTTGAGACCACATCACTTCATTCCCGTTTTTTGGCTTTCTCAGTGGAATAGTCACGTTTCCAGTACTCAGGATGGCAAGTCATCAACGTTTAGATGATTCTTGGAGATGGCAGGCTGTTGGACTACTTGAAGCTGGGAAGTTGCAGGCGGAGGTGGCACGTTGGCTTAATGTGTAACGCAGTGTCGTCTGATCACTATGGAAACAGTTTCAGGAGACAGGAATCATTAGAACAGCAATATGGAATCCTACGATGTCCTGTCATCAATTAGCAGCTGCTGAGGCCACAGGTGAAAACATTTTCAACCGGACTGTGTTAAGAAGGCTCAATTCAAGTGAGCTCTACGCAAGGAAGCCAGTGGTTTGTATCCCATTAACCACAAACCACCACAGAGCTCGTCAAAATTGGTGCCATGAATATGTGGCTTGGATCCCTGAGAAATGTGATACAGTTCTGTTCTCGAATGAGCCCCGTTTTAGCGTATAAACAGATTAATTCTAGACGTTATTTCATCTGGAGACAACAAAGAATGCGGTACTATTCATCCAACATCAGCGAAAGGGACACTTATGGTAAAGGCAGTGTTCTTATGTGGGACAGTATAATGATCAACGGCCGCACCCCTCCCCATGTTTTTGATAGAGGTATCGTAACTGTGCAGGGGTACCAAGAACAGCTTCTCGAATCCTGTGTGTGACTTTTTAGGGGTACGATTGGCCCAAATTTTCTTTACATGCACGACAAAGCCACTGTACATAGAGCTCAAGTGGTGGAGGAATCTTGAAAGTGAAGATATCAAACGACTGCCATGGCCAGCACGATCACAAACTTAAATCGGATGGAACATGTGCTGGTCGCCCTTAGGCGTTGCAATTCACCCCCGATAGCTAACTCCTTGGTCACTTGGTGAGCTATGGTCTCCATTGGTGAAAGATAGGATTTGTTGCCACAAAATCTTATAGACACCCTTATATCGAGCATGGTTCACAGCTGTCAGACCTCTTTAGGCGTTGGAGGGGATCAAACGCTGTACCGATGTTATGTGACCATATTTTCAAGCATCTTGTATTGATTTCTGTAATATGACCTCTTTGGCAGTTCGTATACAACCCCTATAAATGTCCCTTATACTTGTCCGAAGTATCTCGCCGTCTCCTCATTTCATCTTTATTCTGTGGTATCCCACCATACCAAATGTTGTCCCCCTTCATTGCAAGCACGAGTTAAACCACGTTTTCTACGTGTTCTGTTAGAACAAGTTACCTTCACCGGTGAAATACAGATCCAACATTTTCACCAATCATTTTTAAATTCCTTGTAGAATTTATCTATTGCTGACGAAGCAATCGAAGAGAGGCAACATAATTTTTTAGTATAATAATAACGTTGTCCATCGTAATATTTTACCCTTTCGGTTCAAAAGCAAACCGCGAAGGATGCTATAGTAATCTTGAATACAGAACCAGCAAACTGATATTTACTTTTCCAATGTCAGTCAACTCAACAGTGCACCCCCGAATCAAAAAAATGAAAGATTTCTGCATTTATTTATTTATTAACATTCAGCAGTTTTACCGAAGTAGTGGGTTTCATGCATCCATAGTCGTATAATGGAAATATTGATATATTGGTTTAAAACTCAGTAAAATTGAAAAGATATTTTATTTTTGGAGAATCACATATGTATGTGTTTTACGGGTTATTGATAAACCACAGAGAAAAAACATTTTAATGGATGCAGAGAGTTATGTAAATCGATTTGCTTTTCCGCTGCATGAACATCACAATGGGAATCTGTCCAAATCTTGAGATCATCAGCATACATTATGATTTTATGGCCAGCATGAATAAATGGGATAAAAAAAAAGTATATCATTGATGGTATCTCATTTGAGAAAAACCATTATTAGATTTTTTAATAATAGTTACAGCGGAGGAGTTGTACTAAACTGTATAACGCGGTTACAAACGAATGGGTGGCTACTTTGCTTCGGATATATCTGCAAATACTATTCAGTAGATCCTTAGCATTCAGAGCTCAAATAATACTGAAAGATGCAGAGATGGTTTAGAAATTGTCGACCTTCTGGATAGTTATTGCCTGTGCCCGAACCAAACATAGTACGCTGGACCAACTCTACAGTTCTGAACTCCTATATTTGTTGCAATTTGCTGTCCTTTCAGTTTCACGCGCTACCAATCACGAACAAGTCTTTTAATAAGTAAAAATGTATGAAAGAAACATAAAACTAAAATATTATTTAATGTCTATATATTTCATTTTTAAAATTAGGGATGTCTTAAGCTTATAAATATTAATTTTTATGGGTCTTTTCAGAACGTGGCTCAGTTGTTCTGTCTCAGGCGAGGGTCTCATGGTTTTAACTCCCGGAAATTCTCGTTTTCAATCCGACAAACATCAAAATCGACCTCAGAACACATGCGATTTATTGAACATATTAGTACGGCGCAATCCTGCTTAAGTTGCTAATGTACCTAAAACCCTACAACAACCAAACCAAGCTTTTAATAACTAATGTTGCCAACCATCTTCCAGATTTTTAACTTACCTGTTGTCCCTACTAATTCTATAAAATATTCGCTGCTCATTCTTAATGGACTTATTATCAATAACTGACTTACCACTGACAGTCCATTCTCAATCATTAAAATTTATATCAATGTTTTTGTTTTTTGAAAGTGCTTTGGCAAAAGAATATTTTTATAGTAAAAATTGAAACTTATATTTCAGCATGTTTCACAATCTTAGAAAAGGATTCAAAATGATATTCGACTCAACTAGCTTCTAATCTACATTCAAATTGTACAAGGGCTCATCGCAATTTAACACCCACTGGCTGCAAGAAAGCCAAAAGTCAAAAGAAATATCTAAGTGGAAAGGAGGAAAATAGATTTCAGTTCCTCCTATGGGCTGCTCAGATTCCCTACAAGAGCGATATAGAGCATATCTGGAATACATGAACCGTAAGATAGACCGTAACCTATTCACGGAAGAGTGAATATCATTTGGTGGGTCAAAAGTCTAAAAGACTTAGTTTCAGTACGTGTTCAAAGGCAACGAAAACTGAAAACTAGCAGAGAATCATACCACGAAATGCATATTTTTGCATGCATTTCTTGTAAAGTAAAATAAAATACAGGTTTATTCTAAGAAGGAAGGAAGGAGTGCTCATTTTTCTTAATTTTAAGACCTTAGATTATATCTCGACAACATACCACCCAAAGATAATACGTAACACAGAAAACTGGTATAAAATTGTTGTAATAATGTTTTTCCTTTACTTTTATCAAAATGAAGCGGGTTAAAGCAATGCCTTGGGCGATTCCAGTCTGTCTGTTATAGATTTTAAATTGTGGACTGGCAAAATGGTATGCGGAAACTGATTTTTGAGCCGCCTGCGACTTATTTATTGAAACATGTCAGAGAAACTCGACTTGGTTCTCACCAAGGATTCGAAGTGTATCGAAATTTGATAATACGGGAGTCAACAGCATGTAGTGACCACAATATCATGAAATCGGCATTGTCCAACGAGATTTTTTTCAAAAGAAAAACGCACGAGCTTCAATATCAAGAGGGGACCATAGTGGACTGAAGTTTTTCTTGGGCTTAGAAAAAAAAGCTGTTGTATACAAAGTCAGGTTGTATTCAAGGGATTTATCCTGGAAGTTACAAATACAATTGTTACAACGAAGAAGTTCCGCAAAAGAAAGATGCAGAGTGGATATGACAGATTAACAGTTAACTGATAAAAAAGTATATGATAATTACAGGCTATTACACGAGTATTATGCAAAGACAAACTGGTGGGGTAAGACAGGCAAAAGCGGAATACGAGAAATTAATAGCAAAGAGAGCTAAAATTGAAGACAGGCCTCTTTTCGTACGTGAATAAAAAAAAGGAGTAAATCACATAGTCGCTTTACTTTATCGAAGTAAAAAACTCACAGAAGCCCAGCAAAAAGTTGCAGATTATTTCAATGGGTACTTTTTGAGGATCTTTCTATTTGAAAGCCCATTCAAACCACAAGATAGCAGTGATAAAGAGTTCAGACTACTAGGAATTAGATGATAACGATCTTGTAAAAAGAGTCTACTGGAAAAGATACTGAAGCCAAGCGAAGGTATGGACGATATCCTTCCTATTATACTTAAAAAGAAGGGTGCATGTGAATGCATTATTCCGTTAGGAACGTTGAAAAGACGATCGTTAGAATCCGACGAACCCTGGACTTGCAGAATTGATATCTTTCGATCCATAAAGTGTGAGAGAAGTGATGAGCAACTGAAGACCTGAGTTTGACTTTAGTGATGTAAGAGATCATGGAATCGATTGTGAGGGACGGGATACTAGAGACCAGGGTAATCGTATAAGAATGGTTTAGTTACTGGATCACAGGATGGATTTGTGAAGAAGTCTTGCTGATCAATATAATTAATTATTATAATGAAGTCATAAAACAGC
This sequence comes from Mastigoproctus giganteus, assembly GCF_048544385.1. Lineage (NCBI taxonomy): Eukaryota > Metazoa > Arthropoda > Arachnida > Uropygi > Thelyphonidae > Mastigoproctus > Mastigoproctus giganteus. Next base: position 20,039,996 of record NC_143583.1, on the reverse strand, counting down.
GATAATAAACAACTTTGATATTACTTACCTTGACTTCAGTAAAACTTTTCTCTGTTTCCCATGAAACGCTGGAGAAAACTGGGATTAGTGGTAAGATCAGGGGCTGGTAAGATCAAATAGAGGAAGAGAGCTTTTATATTCTTCAGAGTAGATCAGTGTAGCAAGTAGGTTCCTGCGCTGATCAGTATTGAGATTAATTTGTAATCTTTAATTACATCAATGAGAAAGTGCAGAGGAAGTTTTCAAAGTTTGCTGATGATTTAAAGGTAGGAAGGGCGGTTAACGACCAGAACCAGGTAGCACAAAATGGTCCGAAAGGCAACCTGAAGTTTAATGCTAAACCGAAGGTTTTTGCATCTGCTGGACAGAAATCCAGGAGTTACAAGTAGGAGGGGGGGGGGGGTGTAAAGTGATTCAGACAAAAAGACAGGGATTACGATTCAGTCAGATAAAATTTTCCAATCCAGTCTAAACAAGTAGCTAAGAGGCACATGGTGCCCTGTCTGTGATGTAAAGTATTCGCGAGCAGCACAGTGGTTATAATCATTCCTCCCCACGCCGGATGGAAAAGGCCCGGGTTCGAATCCCGCCAATAATGCGAGGGACGTTTATGGACTTTTTCCACTCCGTGGTTGAGTTAGTTGGTCTCCGGCGATGACAGCAAGGTTTTATCCCGGAAACTAGGGTTTTTTGTCCAGCAAACAGATGGCGAAACCGCATTTAGAATTCCGTGTTCAGGTTAAGGCAACATCTGAAGAAAGATATATAGCTTCTGGGAAGGGTTCAAAGAAAGGTTCCTCTTCAGGTTGACGAGGGGTGCTAATCGATGTCCATATAAAGAAGAGTTCTCGTTGAAGGGACCTGAATAAAGTTCAAATCAGGAGTCGATCGTCACTAATACTAAAGCATTATTTATGGTTGCTACTGTTATGCTGCAATGTGCTAGTGTCAACAAGGAAGGCCAATACTCTGTAATTTCTTGTTGGTAGCAGGCAAGCTTGTGTCATTTAATGGAAATATATATTTATTAATGAATTTTGTTTTTCTGAACGCAACTTGTATAGAATTAATAACGACTGAGACATAAACTCAGGTAAAAGGAAAGTTTGCAACTGTTTTAAGTCACACACACACACTAAATACAATCTCCACTTCAGTGTATCATAGGTATGCATTCTTGTGGAAAGAAGCATTGACAATTACAGAAATTTTCTTTTCAAATATTTCTCTAGCGCTTTGGATAACCAATATTCCTATAAAAGAATAAGATAAAACAAAATAAATACATAACAAACAAAATCCTGATGCGATTGACTCTTCGAGCACAACAGGATTCTACCCGGATTCCCTTCGCTCGAGCTTAACAACCATATTTATCTCTTCACCGTTGTCATTTTCAAAATCTTTGTCCGTCTTTTAACACTTTCTGCGTTTATATGGAGGTGTTTTTATTGAGTTTCCAAGGTCACAAAAGTTTGAAGGGGTTCGCTCATTGGTCGGCTATCACTTCGACGTTCCACTACCGGACAACCTGAGTGCGATGCTCAACTCCCGCCTCGAAGATCGATAGCTGATGTGTGTGTGTGTGTATGTCATCAGAGCTCGTGCCTCCAGGGTTACCTATCGATTTGCATCTCTCCAAAGCGGATGACAGAAATGCTGAGAGATTTAATATAGAATGGCCGAGGAAGTGACGCAAAGCTTGATTTTATTGTGTCTGGCGGCTCGCTTTAGAGAAGTGAGTTATTTACAGATAACCATAGCGATTTCAGATCACGTGGTTGCCGCACGCGGATTATTACATCGTCGCATAGCTGCAGGTAATGGATTTTATGGTGAGGTCTTCGAAGGAGCTTAGTCGGTGACACCGAGCATCGTTGAACATTTGTTGTCTTATTGAGGTACCACTCGGAATAATTCCCTCTGATCCAATTCGCTGTTCTCTCTCATACTTAATATGAGAGCAAAAAACTTTCTGGAAAATATGTTTTTTTCTAAAAAATTTCTCTTATTTGGTCGTTTTTCAGAATTATCAGTCTTTCCGATTAGAAAGATTCGTTTATTTTATCAATCTCTTTCGCCAGGTCAATTATTAGCGATGCTTATACAGTATTTACTTTTGTTTCAATCAATAAACTTCAATGAAGGTTCGCTAATAGACTGATGGACAAAATTGATATAACAAAATGTTTTTCATGAATATTTTAATGTGAAAAGTGTCGCTGAAGGCGAATATTTGATATAATAGGCATCCTTGGATGCAAATTCCGAGTATCCAATAGTAATCGATCTACCACCTTACAGAGCCGCACATAATGCAAATTTCTCGTGCCTAAGCAACGCATTGCACGCTGACATTCAACTCTTTAGTTACCTAGTGAGCTAAGGTCTGCGCTGGTGGAAGAATAGGATTAGTTGCCACAGAATCTTATAGATACCCTTATATCGGGCATGGTCACTGCTGCCAGGCCTTTTTAGCCGTTGGAGGAGATCACATGCCGGTCTGATGTCATGTGAACATATTTTCGACCATCTTGTATCGACTTCTGTAATGTGACCTTTTTGGTAATTCTTATACAACCCCTACAAATATCCTTTATACCTGTCTGAAGTTTCACGCTGTCCTTTCATTTCATCGTTATCCAATGGTACACCACCATACCCAATTTTGTCCCTGTTCATCGCAAGCTGCACGAGTTTACACCACGTTTCCTACGTGTTCTGTTAATTTTGTCGAGCAGTGTATAATCTGAGGGTGTAGTTAATTGAACTTTTCTGTTACAATAAAAAAAAAAAAAAAAACTTTTCATGGAGAGTGATGATTTTCCGTTCAAGATCCAAGGGAAAATCTTCATTCTTTTCCACATTTTTGATTATGTCCACTCTTACGATAAACTATTTCTACTTTTACGTTTTTTTTTTCAATTTTTCTTGACAAAACAAAATCCTCATAAAAGTATCATTACCCTCCTTCTCTCTCTCTCTCTCTCTCTCTCTCTCTCTCTCTCTCTCTCTTCAATTATTTCACTATTTCCACAAACTTTGAGTCCAAATGGTTGTAAAACTGAGAATAACAGCTCAAGGAAACTGATCTTTTTAAATTGTGTAAAGCTTCCCTAGGCTGAAACTACTTTCCACAGAGTACCCCAAAGGTTCTCTAAATTCCAAATAAATGAAATAAAAATAGCTCGTATAATATGGATTTGTCTATGATCTTTTTATTTATTAAAATTTCATTGTCAGTCTAAAATATTCGTACAATACACACATACACTTTCCTGGTGTAACTTTTCTGTTACACCAGGAAACAGAAATAACCTCCATGAATTATTCACCAAGATTTTATTCAGACTTGTTCGACTTATTTTGTAGTCAAGAACTGTGGTCAAAATCTATGCATATTAACTGCGTGAGAAAGCTGAAATGACTATTCAGGCTGAAATTACATACAATATTCAGGACGCTTTTGATTCTAGTAGTATTCAATCACTTGTGGATCTGCTTGAGAATCGCTTTTCCGTTCATGGTGACTTTCTTGTGGTTTTTGAATATGCTCTTTCGTGAGAGAATTATTGTCATCCAGTTTGACGACCAGATAATAACCGAAAAATTAATGGGGTTGTCCCTCAAGGCGAAGTCCTTTTCAGCCAGTTATACACGGCTGTAATCGTCTCGTTTGCCCACGGGCGGTGTGGTATTAATGATACGCCGATGATCTTAAAGTACCCACTCGCATCCAGTGCAGTTCTTCCTGTTTGGCGAATTGTCGCTGATGAATAAAAGTTTTCTGATCTTGAGACTACGTGTGAAACAAGGGGAATGCAGTAACTTGACTTGTTGTACCATAGTTCGTTAGACATTAAGTTAACGCAAAATTTCATAAAATTTAAGTCGGACAACAACCCAGTTGAAATAGAAGTAGCACTGAAGATCAATAAACGCATGTAGGGTAGGCACACAAACTGGAGAAGCAAAGTAAATATCTTTTCTCCATGAAGTATGTTAATTCCGAAGTCATTCTCAGTCATCTAACTAGTTACAACTGGAATGACCTGCAAGAAAAGCCAGTAAAGGAAGCTTTAAAAATTTTCACTCAAGAGCTATACCAAAGAGCATTTGAAGGAACAGCAAAATAAGTCAAAATATATGAGAGAACAAAAGAATGGTTCAAACCACAACTGAAAGCAAGTTTCCTCAGGAAGCAAAAACTGTGCAGAAAATGGCAAAGAACGGGTCATCTCGCCGGTCATATTCGTTACAATAAGGAAAGAGTACATTTCATCAAATCAAAAAGACAGGCACACTGAAATATTGTTAATAGCAAATTAAAACCAGCAAAAATAATTACTAGTAATAGAAATAGCACACAGCATAACTGAATGCATTTTCAAGGAATGGGCTAATGGCACTTTTGGAAAATGCCAAAAGTGCCATTAGACCTCCTGAAAGATTTAAGCAGGCTAAAGGATTCGACTCCAGAGGATCCAACACAATTTGGTGATTTGAATTTCACTCCTTTGAGTGAAATTCAAATTACCAAAGAGAGCGCAATGAAAGCAATCAACGATCTGCCTAGTAAGGCCACTATTGGACCATACAAATTTCCAATGTTCATACTTAAAATAAGTAGCCCATTTATAATAGATATATTACTACATATCTAGCAGGAAATCATCAAATCAGGAATGTTCCCGCAAGCTTGAAAAAATTAAATTGTAACCTCAATACCAAAGATTAAACCCCCAAAATTAGCTAAGGATTACACACCAATTTCTGTTAGTTGTACCTTGCAGAAGGTGTTTGAAAAAGCATTGCTTCCCACACCATCAACCAACACTGCTTCAGCCACCACATTTGGTGGTGGCTGAAGCAGTGTTGGTTGATGACCAACCACATAGACCACCACATTTGCACTCAGTCATTTCAAGGAGATCGACAATAACAAACTTACTGGAAACCCTTTTTCGCGTGCAGAAACCACTAAATGAGAAAAAAAAAACAAATAGTTTTTGTTGTCGTAGGCTCTGCGGCCTACGATAACATCTCAATTTCAGCGCTCATTGGGATTTTAAGGAATTATTTTAATATAAGAGGAAATTTGTTAAACGTAATAAGCAGCCTGCTCGAACAAAGACAAATTACTGTTAAGCACCAAAAGTTACAAGTTTGCTTTACCATCTCGCGAGGAGTGCCACAGGGAGGAGTTCTTTTAGTTACCCTTTTCACGGCCGCCCTAAAGCCGTTTCTTGCTCGGAACCGTAATTTTATAACGTATGCTGACGATATGAAATTCTTCATCACGTTCAAAGACCACGTATCAGCAGAAGGTATTTGCCAGATGGCGAATAACACAATCCGAGAATTTGAGAGCTATCTGGGTTGCACTGGGCTCGGTAGTAATGCACAGAAATCTGCCCAAATGACCGTAACTAACAATCAAAAGAAAAATGACATCCCGATATTTGTAAATAGGTCTAGTGTGGCAAAAGTGCACCCTCATCTGGACCTGGATCTTAAGTGGGACGACAGACTCACCTTGCTCAACACTTCGCTTACATGAAGACAAAAAATATATACGTTGCTTTATGGGCTACTAGACAAGAATTTGTAGGAATTAGGGACCCTCAACTAGCGACCAACTACATTTTAAAGTGTGTCCCTCCAATTCCAATGTATGCCTCTCAAATTTGGTCCTCAGCTCCTGATTCACCTCATAAGTCCGTCCTTGGGATCGAATACTGGCTCTTGAGATGGCTTAATAGAGTTGCTGGCCACTCTTTTACTATCTCAAGGGCCATTCTCTGTTCAAACCTTAGCATTACACCTTGGATTCAGCGGAAAATCGACGGGAATATACACACCCTCTCACAAATGTACACAGACAGATTGGGCGTGCCAGCCCTGGATAACGTTCTAGTCAAACCGCGTGTCACTGCTAGACATTGCGGAGGAGTAAATCTCCCGCTTCGTCCAATCCTCAACAATCTTGGTAGCCTACGAAGATTCATCCCGTCAAATACAACAAAATTAATTAACTCTCTGCAGATAGGTGCCGAAAAACTCTGTGAGGATGCAACGTACCAGAAAGAGATCTTCCAGAATTCTTATACACTTACCGAAACATGAATCAGCTGTAATGTGACAACATACCAAAGAGTTGCGACTAAATGAAACTGTTTCATGTAACATAAGTAAATCTTTCTACTTTAAGAAAAATAATATTTGGTAAGCTATTGACTAGAAAAATATGCTCTCTTTAACAATTGCGTAAATATATAATTTATATATGAAATTACTGATTTGTAAATATATGATTTGCATAATGTATATACAGAATTATTAATGTGTAAATATATATTAAATATAAAAATGTGTATATAATATTTCGGGACGAGACTACGTGTTCAGTATATATAACCCACTGCCCGTAGTATAATAATAATAATAATAATTCAATTAACCATAGATGCCGCAGTTATGGAGCAAGCCTCCAAGAAACACCGCAACCTATACACCGCCTACATCGATTACCGCAAGGCCTTCGACTCAGTACCACATAGCTGGCTAATAGAGAACCTGAAGATCTACAAGGTCAATCCGATAGTGACAAACTTCCTAGGAGCAACAATGGTGAAATGGACTACCACCATTAAGGTTGAGAACATCACAACCAGGCCAATCCCCATTAGAAGAGGAATCTTTCAGGGAGATGCTCTGAGCCCAATGTGGTTCTGTCTAGCACTCAACCCGCTATCCACCAGGCTTAACGGCAGAAATGTATGGATATAATCTCAAAGAAGGAAGAAAGAACCTGTACACCCTCACCCACCTGATGTACATGGATGATATCAAGCTCTACGCGGCAACCGAGAAGAAACTCCAGCAACTACCCCGGATCACCGAAGAATTCAGCAAGCACATCAGGATGGAATTTGGTCTAGACAAATGCAAGACCCACACACTGCACCAGGGAAAATTAGTTGGCCGAAACTACCAGCTGCTGACTGGTAAAGAGATCGAAGCTATGACAGAAGGAGAAACCTACAGATACCTAGGGTTGATGCAGACTCAGCAGTTACAGCACAAGGAAATCAAAAAGTGCCTGAATGAAAAATTCATCAGAGACTCAGAAGCCTGCTGAAAGCAAAATTCAACGGAGGGAACACAGTTAAAGCCATAAACACCTATGCAGCTCCAGTACTAACATACACCTTCGTGGTCATAGATTGGACTAACACCGAGCTAGAAGATATCATGCGAAAGACAAGGACAATGATGACCAAGAGCCGCCAACACCACCCGAAGTCAGCAGTGGAGAGACTAATAATAGCTCGGAAAGAGGGAGGGAGGAAGGGGCCTGATAGACCTGATAGAGCAACAGAAAACAGCGATAGTTTACCTGAAGAATTTCTTCGAGAACAACACAGCACCACTCCACCAGGCCATAAGGAAGATAGATAAGTGGTATACTCCACTCAACCTAAGCGAGAAACCACCCCCGCCCAGACGGCCCAAGAAACGAAGTTAGAAAGATGGACAAAGACGACACTCCATAGCAGACACTACAAAGACCTCCATCAAGATCACATCGATAACATTCCTTCCAATGCTTGGCTCACAAGCGGGACGCTGTTCCCCGAGACTGAAGGATTCTTGCTGGCCATCCAAGACCAGGTGATAAACAACAGAAACTATAGAAAATACATCGCAAAAGAGCCCGGAGTGTCAGATGACACATGTCGACGATGCCACCTGGCCTCAGAAACGATCCAACACATCACCGCGGGGTGCAAGGTGATCACCCAGACTAAGTACATCTATAGACACGACCAGGTAGCCAGGATAATACATCAGAAGTTAGCGAGGAAATACCAGATGACTAAAGAAAGTGTACCATACTACAAGTACGAACCCCAGGCAGTACTAGAGCTCCGAACCCACAAGCTGTACTGGGACGGCGCCATAATAACGGATAAGACCATCCCGCACAACAGACTGGATATAACCCTTGTGGACAAGATGGAAAAGGCTACCTAATTGACAAGAACTACCTGATTGACATAGCGGTGTCCAACGCTAGCAATGTCCAGAAAACCCATGAGGAAAAATTAGGAAGTACATGAACCTGAGACATGAGGTCAAGAAGATGCGGCATATGGAAGAAGTATAGACCATTCCGATCATAGTGTCAACCATCGGTATGGTGCCAAAGACTCTATATAGCAGCCTAGCAGCAATAGGTCTCCCAGAGAACACCTACAAGGAACTCCAGAAAATCGCAATCCTGAACACCTGTAGGATAGTCAGACTTCCTCGACCAACAGTAATACCAGATATTACAACCGCCCTGTGTACTTGGTAGTAGTACCCGTCACGGAGTGGAATCCCCCAATCAAGGAGAAATAATAATAATAATAATGTCTTCGTTCGGCCTTTCCATAAATCCAACGGTGTCAGAACAACTTGTCTACTCTCTGAAACTGGATCCAACTAATCTTCCCATTCTCATTAGTGGTAAAATCATTCTAACCAGCCTTATGCACATGACCTCGGTGTTATTTTTGACATCAAGCTCTCCTTGTCTAACCAACTAGATGTCCTGCAGTCACCGTTTGCGAAACTTCGCTAGATCTCAAAAACACTTTGTGTTTTAACGATATCTCCACAGTATGAAACCTTATTAGTGCCACGGTGCATTCATATCGTTTGAAAGAGAGGTAGACCAGAAACCGTGCAGTGCAGCTGTGGATGATTGCATAGTAGACAGTCAAATTATTACATCTTAGATTAAATTAGAGAGTACTGTCCTGAAAATTATGGTAAATCAAAACATAAAGGCATTGCGTGTGTAAAACTAACACCCATGTCAGAATACGCTACAAAGATTTAGACACGTCTAAACGTGTGTCATTAGGTGCCTGCACTAGTTGTCTTATGCAGCTCAGGTTTAACCATGTCGGCTCCACTTTCCAATCGCACCATTAGTGAACAACGTGTTGTGAGTAAATTTTTTTTGTCCGAAAGTGTTAGATCCTTCCAGATTCACAGAAGAATGTTAGCACAATATGGAGAAAAAAGTGTATTTGTTAAAAGAAAAATGTTTAAATGGGTAGAATGGCTTGATCAGCAATGTTTACCTTTGTTGAAGTTGTCGGACGGCCTGAACAGTCTTCGTCACCCGTACTTGTCCTGCCATTTCTAAAACCTTTCCACCCATTCGTATGTTTTTCTGAATGACACGCTTTTCTCCACATTGTGCTAACATTATTCTGTGAATGTGTGAGGGCTTGACCCCTTCTGACTATAAAATTCAGTCACAGGACGCTGTTCATTGGAGCCGACATGATTACACTTCGATAATATACCAACTGTGCTCGTGGGTAGCACAGTTGGTATTATCACCGTCTTCCCGATACCGGGTGGAAAAGAATGTGATCACAATTTTCTGAAAAAAAAAAATTAAGTTCATTTTATCTTTTGTTGCTACCCAACAACCGATTCACTCTTTTCCGCTCTTTACGTGCAAGATGGGTCCTCTGCAGTAGTCGCCTATTTTCACTCCAGCACGCGTCAATCGCTGGTTTCATTCTCAACGTGACTGAAGCGCTTTTACCACATCAAAAAGTTTTACTTGGCAAGAATGTCTCTAATATCCGTGGTACGTTGTAATAGTGTGTGTGCTAACTTCACTGTTGTTTGGTATCGAGGGACTTTACAAAGATCGATTCCTAGCGATCTCTGAAAGTTTATTGGATTATCTGTTGTTACAGTGCAGAGAAAGGAATGATCGGTACGTGCAGAGAGTTCCATATTTCAGAAAGATTTATCATTTCAGTAACTGAAGTGCGCTCTCGAAGAAATTTGGGGGAAAAAAAGAGTGAAAACAAGAAATTGACAAAGAAAAGTCTTTGAAGTTGGAGTCAAATATAAAATTGAGATAGTTTAGTTATTAAATTCCCTTGTCCAATCCTTTCGACTAATTTTTTTCTCTGTTTATTTTTCTCTTTTATTAGAGATCAAACTCTAAAGAAACTAAACTGTTAGCAACTAAGAGATTTTCTTTTCAGCGAGTTTTCGTACAGTTTACCAAAATAGTTTTTTGGTTTGAAAAGAAAAATGTTAGACAGCATCAGAGGCTTATGGTATCAGTTTTATCTATGGAAAATGTTACCAGGCAGCACGTGGAGGTTATTTCTTCTTCAAATATATAAATAACTAATATTTTTAAGACTAAATGCACAAGGCAAAATATGTTATGGGGGAAATTAACTATATAATATTGGTGTAAATACTTCATGGCATGTCTGCATTATCCGGGTACCTGCCCGCCCACCGATGAGTGAGCCAACAAGCTCCGAACCGCGTCTGGATGGTGGTGCCCACTGAGAATAAATAACAGTAGTCTCCTTTTCTAGAGAAGCGTTATTTATCCGATGTAGTGCAATACCTGGTATCTCATTGTGAAGGTAGCCACAATATGAGATAAAATCAAACGATGCCTTAACTACTTACGTAGTTAAATTTATGAGTAAATTATGGTGTATTTACACCGATATTATATTTTTTATTAGTTAATAAATAACTAATAAAAAATCAATCAGCGAATTCACTGATTAATAAATACGACTTTAAAAATAAAAACAAACGGCTGGTCAGGGTTAACAAGATTAGATATGAACTATCCTTTCATTTTTTGTTTACTAAAGAGAAAACTGACTGGATTCGAACTCTCTGTCTCCCTCCTAAATATAATTAACATATTCACTTGACTAAGGATTAGGACTGAAAGTAGGGCCTCATGCTAAAGATGAAAGCAATATTCCTAATTACGCTGAATTAAATGCAATAAAAATAGAACTAAGTATTCGTAATCTATGAAACAAAACGATGTTTTTCTGATCTTGTACACAAAAGTCACGCACAACTTGTTACAACTGTGTAACTTGAGTAACCAGATAAAAACAGCTTCCCTTTGGAAAATTGTATTTCGTGTTATTGCTGGCACTATCGATTTCAAGACAGTCATTACTTGTGAAAATGTCACAAAGGCATCGTTTGAATAAATCCCCAAAGACACAGGGTAATGGGAAGAACGAAGACAGGAAAAAAAAAAGGTAAGCCGAAGATGATCTTTCACTTTCCATAACTGCGAGACCTCACGGAAATCGAACTTGTTGGAGCTATAGGAGGGCACGTATACCGTCCACAGAGGATTCATCAGATACATCTTAATATTTTGTTCTGTGTTCTCTTAACCCCTTTATAAAACAGTCAATTTTAATTGGTGCTGAGAGAATGACGAGTGAACTCAGGAGACGTGAACCTTGATGGTCTTGGCCAGGGGGTCGGCAAACTACGGTCAGCGGGCCAAATCCCGCCCGCCCCTCTTTTTAATCCGGCCCGTGGGTTAATATTGTTTTTTTCACATGAAAAAAATTAAAAATAAATCAAATTACGCGCTGCAATAGCCGATAGTCGAATTGAGAATAATGACCAAGAAAGGGAAACCATTTACCGATGGTGAATTAATTAAATCATGTTTTCTTGTGGTAGCCGAAGAAATGTGTCCAGAGAAAATGGATTTGTTTCGATCTGTCAGTCTTTCGGCGGGAACAACTGTTAGAAGAGTTGAGGCCATCGGGAGCCACATCAAGAGTCAATTAAATGACAAGGCAAAACATTTCAAGTGGTTTTCGTTGGCTCTTGATGAGTCTACAGACATTACTGATACTGCCCAATTGTTGCTGTTTATTCGAGGAGTCAATACTGAGTTTGAGGTTACTGAAGAATTAGCTTCTATGAATAGTCTGCATGGAACAACTACAGGCGAAGATATCTTCAAGGAAGTTGAGAAAACGCTAACACAGTACAATTTGCAATGGAATCAGTTAAAATGTGTCACAACTGATGGTGGTAAAAATATGTGTGGAACGGAGAAAGGATTAATTGGACAAATTTTTAAGGCTTGTGAAGAAGCTAAATGTTCAAAACCTCTAGTAATTCATTGTATTATTCACCAGCAGGCCTTTTGTGGGAAACACCTCAATCTGTCATGTGTTATTGAACCAGTTGTGTCAGCGGTTAACTTTATTCGCTCTCGTGGACTTAACCATCGTCAGTTTCCTGATTTTTTTTATTAGAGATTGAAGCCGAATATCCTGATTTGCCCTACCATACAGCAGTTCGTTGGCTCAGCAATGGAAAAGTTTTATCGAGATTTTTTGAACTCAGAGAAGCAATAGAAATTTTTCAAAATGATAAAAACTGCCCACAACCACTATTATCTAACAATGAATGGCTATGGAAATTAGCATTTGCTAAAAAATCGTGGGATATCTTAACGAATTTAACTTAAAATTACAGGGGAAAACAGTGCTCGTATGTGAAACGTATTCTATTGTAAAGTCATATCGTCAAAAATTTGCATTGTTTGAAACACAAATCACATTAACCGAGTTTGACCATTTTTCACGCTGTAAAAATTCAAATATTAGCGAAATCCCCATTCCCAAAAATATTCGCGGCGGATATATTTTCTGAACTTGAACTAAAGTTACAACAGCGTTTTTCGGATCTTGTTGCAAGTGCAAAAGACATTTCCATATTTCAAAATCCATTTGGCTGTACAATTGAGGAGCTTCCATCAGACCTTCAATTGGAAGCGATTGATCTGAAAAATGATGATATGCTAAAGGTTAGGTTTAAAGAAATGGATCTAACCCAATTCTATAAATATCTTTCGAAAGATAAATACGGTCAATTAAAATCGTATGCACGGGGATTTATATCTGTATTTGGGATTACTTACCAATGTGAAAAGACATTTTCGAAAATGAAATATGCAAAATCGCAATACAGATCATTATTAACGGATGACCATTTGCAAACAACTTTAATGATAGGAAGTACTAACTTCGAACTCCAGTATGATGAAATATTATCTCAGAAAAAACAATTACATTCATCGCATTAATACAAAATTTAACCAGTTCTATAATACGTTTATTAATAAATGGAAATATTTTATTCATTTTTTGTAAGTGTCAGCTTGTGTATAAATATTATGTAAAATATCACTTCCTAATAAAAAGATTTTGAACCTGTTTTTTTTTTTTTTTTTGTTGCTCTATGAGTAGAATTATCTTCGAGCTTGCTACCTGGCCCGCCGAGTCTAAAACTTTTATGATCTGGCCCTTTCCAAAAAAAGTTTGCCCACCCCTGGTCTCGGCTCATACAGTTTTCAACGGGATTATCAATGCAATTCCAGGCGCCCTCACAACTGTAAGTTATAGATGAAAATTTTGATCCTTATATTCGCCCCATTTAAGAAGGGTTTCAGTGGACAATAATTCGTGTCTTCACAGAGCATTCCTAATGATCCAATTCGATTTCTTCAAGAAGAGAGTAAAGCCCGTAATAGTGGACAGCCAGATCCAAGACTTCAATAGAATAAAGCGTGCTAGCGCAACTCTAGTCAGAAGGGTTTGCCAATCATAGAGTAACACAGCAAGAATTATAAGAAAATTTAATGCTTTTAATAAACTCAATTACTACTCTGCAAATTTTGAAGGGATATCAGTTAGAATACTTCTTGATGGCTAAACCACTGATTTCTTTCTATTCTATCCACAAAACGAATTTAAGGTTATGATGCTGGACTACTTTAATTCTTAAGTATAAATCACTTTCTACGGCTTCATAACTTCCTTGATAATCTAATAATTTGCAAACTAGATACCACATTTGCAAACTAGATATTTTACCACACCCTTGAGCTGGTTTTCAAAAGCCTAAATTTTTTTTAATAAAACAAAAAGTTGTTTGAAATAATCTCAAATGCAGTTAAAATAATGAGTCGTCAGTATATTTGTGTATTCTAACTTAATAATAGCAGTTCCACCAGCAGTTATTTTGGTCTAAGAGTAGTCTTTCGTTACCAGCCTTGCAGACACACTAACAGTATTTCATTTACGTTTCCGAAGAGACTCAATGGTGTCTTCTACATTACCTGATCATAAATATAAGCGAAAAATACTACAAAAATGCTTCACATAACTAATAGCAACCTCGTTCTAATGCAGCCGGTTGGCGACTCCAACACTTCTACATTGAAGAGCTATCGACAGTAATATTTGTAGCGGGAGCCCACCTTCAATTCACATCTAATATCTTTTCGAATGTTGCTGGCATAAAAATTTTCACATCTTCAAACCGACTAAGTCACGATCTGTTGCAAGGTTAATTATCTAATGGCTACTATAGCTATCTACCTTTATTCCCTTAATGGTGTTATCAATATGAACAATTCTGCTCAAATCACTTACTCTCTACAAAAGAATTCATTTCAAATTGCCATAAACAGTGTCAGTCTATCCCACTCTAAATAAGGACTCCACAAGCATTATGTAGTCTTCATTTAGACTGAACTAGACACACCATTTAACCATTCAGATGGCATTTTCGTTTAAAATACTCAGAACCCAGAAAGATGTGCAGTAATTTTAAAATTAAATCCTTACACTTCCAGATAAAATATGAAAATAACACACTGTAAATTAGAAGAAGAATTCACAAATTCTTCTAATTTACAAATTCTACAGTTATCCTCGACCTAACTTTTTTTTTTATAATTTAATTTTGTTCCTCCACTCTTTTCTGTCCTCCCAATCTCTATTCTTCAAGTTCCTCTTTTCCATAGCCGCCTCACTCCCTCCATCCATGTGCTTCTAGGTCTTCCTCCCCTTTTCCTTCTAGGGGCCTGTCCATTTCATTGCTTTTTAGGTAATCTCTATAACATGTATATATCTCTCTTCCCCCATTCTCATAACATGTCCATACCATTCTAATCTTTTTTGTTGTATTTTGTCGATGATGTTTATTGCGTCCATTGCTTTCCTTATGTCTTCGTTCCTATCTCTTTCTAGTTTAGATCTTCGGGCTGATCTCAAAAACTCCAGCTCGACAGCTAGCAGTTTCTTCCTTTGCTTTTCCTTTATAGTCCAAATCTCAGATCCATATAGTAAGATACTCTAAAGATTTCATTACATAGTAATCGTTTAGCTTTTGGGAGAATGTTATTGCTGCATAATATTGGATTCAATATTCCCAAGACCTTTCTTACCTCATTAATTCATTAATTCTCCTTGTAATCTCATCTTCAGTTGAACCATGCATCTGCACAATAGCTCCTAGATATTTAAACTGCTTCGCATTTTTTATCTCTGCTTCATTTACACTTAATATGTTCCCTGTTGAACTCATATATTCCGTCTTATTAAAATTTATTTCCAAACCACATTCTCTATATTGTTCCAATAGCTTTCTGCACATATAATCAGCATCCTGTGCAATCAGTACCTGGTCATCTGTTCATCTGTGAACAAGTCTGCTGACGAGGCAACTAGAGACGGTCGTGTTCAAAGCCGCTAAGTGGATTTTTCTTATTTATTGATTTGAAATTATTGTTTTTCTAAAACTTTTGATTTAAATTTAGTAGTATAACATTATTTAGTGATTTTCTGATTAACTTGGTGTATTTATTCTTTACTCGGCCTTGTAATTGCATAAAAGTATCGGTAAAGGTTTCCACGTGTTTCAACTCCGCTACCGTTTGTAATTTTCCCGCCTTTGTGATACTATAGTTATATACCGTACTAGACAGCGTTAGTTGAACTTCGTTAGCACTGAAATTGTACGTTTAAATAAATACATAAAACGACTTAGATTACAAACGTAATATAATTAATTTATTTAACATAATTAATAACATAACATAATTAATTAATAAATTAATAGAATCATGACTCAGACCAGAGCAGCAAAGCAAAATGCTCAAGCTAATGGAAGTGCTGTGGCTCAGAGCAGAACTGAGGGGGGCAGTTGTCCTCTGACTCACAGCCTTATAAAATGCACTGTTTGCTTGATGTTTGCAGAGCAATCGGGTACGGGACATGATACTGCCAAGGGGGATGTCTTTGTGTGTGCGCGATGCAAAGAGTGTATCGATATCAGGCAACAAATCAGCGTTCTTGTGGGCCTATATGAGAGCTTGAAGGACAGGGTGGATGCCCTCGAAGGAACTAAATTGAGGGGCCCATCAAGCTCTCAGCTGCCCACATCAACGCCAGAGCTTGCACTTGGACATCACGTAACACAGAGGCAACCCCCAAGGCAGAATGCGCTGGTCCCGAAGGAACTAGTAGTTGTCGGTGACTCTATTGTCAGGGAAACGGGGAACATGCTTTGTAAAAAAGATAGGTGGAACAGGACCAGGGTATGTCTGCCAGGGGCAAAGGTTGATGACGTTGTAGAGCGAATATCATCTTTTAAGGGCACAAAAGGTGATATAGTTGTACACGTTGGCACTAATAATATTAAGAGTAGGAGACCGGCAGAATTACTTAACAAGTACAGGTCACTGTTGAACAAAAGCCGAGAATTAGGGTTGAATTTGAAAGTGTCTGCAATTCTGCCCAGACACGATAGGAGGGAGTATATGATGAGAGCCTTGTCGATCAATTCGGCCCTGGAAAGATTGTGCAAGGCTCAAGGGGTAGAATTTTTTTCAGCCTGGACTGTACTTGTTAACAGGAGAGATTGCTTCTACAGGGATGGGATACACTTAAATAGAAAGGGTGCAAGAATATTTGCTGATGCTATCGAGGCAGTGTTAGGTGGGTCGGAAAACTGCTAGCTTGGGGGGAGACAAAGACCAATAGATTGACAGTAGCCACTGGCAGAGGTGAAAGAGATTCTTGCACTGCTTCTATTAGAATGAGCAGAAGCCTGAAAAACAAGATGCATGGTATTTCAGAGACTTCTGGGAGCCATTGCGGTACAAGTAAACACATGGGTTGTGTTAAGGTAGCTAAGAATAGAAACAGGTGCAGGTATACTTGCGTGTACACCAATGCTAGGAGTTTAGTAAATAAATTTGATGAATTTGAAGTATTGCTCAAAACATCAAAGGCAGATATTGTTGGGATATCAGAGACGTGGTGTCACACAGATATAAAGGATGCAGAACTGCAATTTGGGGAGTACAACGTTTACAGAAAGGATAGACAGGACAGGAGGGGAGGAGGGGTTATGCTATTAGTTAAGAAACACATAAAAACCAAGGAAGTGAAGCCAGTCGACATCGCTGGACAGTGCAGTGTTGAGTCAGTTTGGTGTGACATAAGCATTGGGAGATCAAAATTGAGAGTAGGAGTGTGCTATAGGCCTAATTACTCTGATGAGTATAATAAGGAACTGTACAGGGAAATAGAGTGGGCCAGTAAATCAGAGAGTCTTATAATGGGAGATTTTAACTTCCCAGATATTGACTGGTATTTGGGGGCTGGTTACTCACACACTAGCAGGGCTTTTGTGGATTTATTGGATGATTGTTTTCTACATCAGCATGTTCGGGAGGCAACAAGAGGGAGTAATACTCTTGATTTGATTATCAGCAGTGATTCTTCATGCATTAAGAATCTGCAGATAAATGAACCACTAGGTGGCAGTGATCACAGTGTGCTGAAGTGGGATTTACTCAAAGAGGTAACTACCATCAGGGGTAAAGGGAAGGGTTATTGCTTCCGTAAAGGCGACTACGATGGACTGAGACAATATTTAAATTCTATACAGTGGGACCAACTGACGATGTTACCAACAGCAAATTCAAAATGGGAAGCATTCAAAGAACTTATCTTGGAAGCTACTAGGCTTTACATACCAACTAAGAAATATTGTTCAATGTTTAGGCCAAAATGGATGTCAGATGAACTAACGGGGCATATGGCAGAGAAGAAAAATGCATGGGATACTTACAAATTAACACATGACACAGACGCCTATGATAGATACAAGTTGATATGCAACCAAGTTACAAAGGAGGTTAGGCAGGCGAAGGCAGATTACGAGAAATCTTTGGCAAGGGAAGCAAAGAAAAACAGCAAAGAGTTCTTTACTTATGTAAACTCTAGAAGGAAGGGGATGAATCAGATTGGTCCACTTGATATTGATGGGTCAACTGTTGATGACCCTGCTCAGGTAGCTAACAAACTAAATGAATATTTTGCATCGACATTCACACATGAGGAGTTATTCAGCAAGGGGAATGCCAGAGGTGTATTCAACTCTAGCAGTAAGCTACAGAATCTTGAAATAACTGGGAGTAAAGTGGAGGAGAAACTGTTGAAGATAAACACAAGAAAGGCACCCGGGGTGGATGGGATCTATCCAGTTATATTAAAGGAGGCAGCAAAGGAAGTAAGCAAACCCTTAGCCATAATTATGAGAGCTTCCTTGGACTCAGGGGAGGTACCCATAGACTGGAAATGTGCAAATGTGACCCCAATTCACAAAGGAGGATCAAAGGCTGACACAAGTAACTATAGACCTGTGAGCTTAATTTCTGTTCCAGGAAAATTAATGGAGGCACTGGTTAAAGAAGCACTGCAGGATCATTTAGACAAGACTTCAGTTATAGCTCAGACACAGCATGGTTTTGTTAAGGGGAAGTCTTGCCTGACCAATTTGATTGGATACTATGATGCAGTCACAAAAGAACTGGATGCAGGGAATAACTTTGATATTATATACTTGGATCTTAGAAAGGCTTTTGATACTGTTGCACATGGAAGACTGCTACACAAATTGGAGCAGTGTGGCATTGGAGGCAAGTTGCTGCTATGGATAAAGGGGTGGTTGAGGGGGAGAAGACAGAGAGTGGTAATTAATGGACACTGCTCATCGTGGACTAATGTTATTAGTGGAGTCCCTCAGGGCTCAGTGTTGGTCCATTATTGTTTTCTGTATTTATAAATGATATTTATGATGGTATATCAAGCTTAATGTCCAAGTTTGCAGATGATACAAAGGTTGGCAGGGTTGTCGACACTACTGACACTATGCTGCTGCAACAGGATCTGGAAAGGTTGAGCAGATGGGCTGAGAGGTGGCAAATGAAGTTTAACATTGACAAATGTAAAGTACTACACATGGGAAACAGCAACCCCAGAGCAACGTATCAACTCTGTGGTACTACACTGACAGTGGTAGAGAATGAAAGGGACTTGGGGGTGGTTGTGCAGGCAGATATGAAGTTCTCTGAGCAGTGCAGACGGGCTGCAAGAGTAGCTCATGGAGTATTGTCAATGATATACAGGAATTTTTCCAGCAGGGATAAGGAGGTGATTATTCCATTGCATAAGGCAATGGTCAGGCCACACCTAGAGTACTGTATACAGGTCTGGAGGCCTCATTTCAAGAAGGATGTAGAGCTGCTGGAACGAGTACAGAGAAGGGCAACAAGATTAGTGAATGGAACAAAGGGGTGCTCTTACGAAGAAAGGCTTAAGTTTTGCAAATTACAGTGTCTGGAGACTAGGCACCAGCGAGGTGATCTGATAGAGGTATATAAAGCCTTGAATGGTTTAAGCATGCTCAATGCTGATGGGTTTCTTCCTCTAGCTCAGAAAAATCACCTGAGAGGGCATAAATTCAAATTGAGGAAAGACAGATGTAGGATAGAGTGCGGAAATTTGCCTTTAGCCAGCGGGTGGTTGGTTGGTGGAACAGACTCCCATCCCTTGTGGTGGAGGTTGATAGCCTAAATAAGTTTAAGGCTCAGCTGGACAGGTATTTTGAACGAACATAGGGGTGAAGTGGAAGTGGGTTTTTTTTTTTTTTTTTTTTGGCTGATGCTGCATAAGCTTGCTTTCTTGCATCAAATGCCTCTACTAATGCTAATGCTAATGCTAAAAAGGTTTGAAAGGTAGATGTTTTGAGCCACACATAATCCCATTGGTTTGCATCTTTAGGACCAAGCCTCCAGAGTCACTTCCAGGTAAAGTTGAATAATAAATAGCACCCTTGTAGCGAGCCTCTTGATGTTTTGAATTTCCTTGATATTTCTGAGCCAATTTTAATGCAGCGTTATTTTTGTATATTTTTCTAATTATGTCGATCAGTAGTCTTCGTATTGATATTTTTTTCCATCGCACTCCACAGCATCTTTCTTGGGACACTGTTATAAGCATTTTCCAAGTTAATAAACACCAATTCTATATCCTGTCTACTAGCTTGGCATTTTTCCAGAATCTTCTTGACAGTGAATACAAGACCGTCTAGCTGTAAATCCACACTGCTCCTCCGAAATCCTTATTTCTTTCTCTAGATTAGTTTTCAGTATCCCACTAAAAAGCTTTTCAAGTGGGTTAAAAACAGAGATTCCTCTGTAGTTTGAGCAATTTCTTCTATCCCTTGTCTTAAACACAGAAGTGATTTACAAATTCATTACAGTAATAATTAGATCTCCTGATCTCAAAACGGTCATCATTGCATACTAACCAGGAATACTTCAAGAAGCAAATGTCTTTATGCATCCAAATTAAGAGGCCAAACAAATGAAAATATTATTTCCAGCAATGCACATCAACTGATTAAAGAGTTAGAAATTGGTAATTAACATCTATCCACCTCAATTTCTTAACAAAATAGTCCAATCTACGAAATCTCTCAAGTGAAACAATGCTTTCTTCTGATATCCAACCCCTTTTACCTACAATACAAGGAAAACTCCGAATTTCGAACTTTTTTTTCCAATCAGTGTGCTCTCTTCTCGACAAAAACTATTCAAAAATTTTTATCTGAATGCTACTCCATCCAAAGCAGTATTCCAGTCGCTTCTACAGTGAGTAGAAAGTTCGTCTCGTCTCTTCCCCTCCCTTCTCCTTTCCTCTCCTCTCCTCTCCTCCCCTCTCCTCTCCAACCACTTGAAACTGTCCAGTTAAAAAATATCTCACCTTGTTTTAAAACTTCTTTTTTCCTATTTCATGTGTTAATATTATTAAACATTTAAGATTTGTTTCTTCCACTTCTAGACACAAGTCCCTGATGAATACCCTTGGAAACAGAATGATTATTTATTTATTTGACAAAAAATGCCTCGCTTTTTTAACCTTAGCCAACATCCCAATACATTATTCTTTAAAAAAATAAATTGTACCAAAAAGCTATTATAACAGAGTATCTGTTTGAAAAGGTGACTGATTACAACGTGCACCCCCACCCCAAAAACTCGAAACTTTCACCTCACCAAGGTTCACCCGCCAACGCTATTTATTGGTGCCTCTTCAGAAAGTGAGCAGGAAGTTCATCTCCTCTCATCTGCCATCTCCTCTTCAAAGTCTTAAGGTTTACTATTAATAGAGGAACTTAAGGCTATGCCTATCGAATAACTTATGGTCTGATTTTCTTGGTTTCAAAACAAAACACTTCTGTTATAACTATGTTTAAAAAACTGTGGACAATTTTCTGTAATTGAATAATTACATTGATGATACAATTTGAAGTAGGATTCAGACAACACTGTGTAACCCATTCTCTTTTGTACAGTAGTTTAGAGAAGTTCTCAATTACCAAAGGTGATATTTGAGGAATTTAATTGAATAATGATATTTCTTGTTTTTAATACTATGTGGTCATGACGTTATTCCTCCAAAGATTCATGAAGTATGCAGTCCAAATTTATAGGAAACGCAATGATACTTCCATAGCTAAAATTAACTTAGCGTTAGGTCTTTTCTTCTTCCATTTTCTTGGTCCTTTCATCAAACGAGAACTGTGTAGATGTACAGATAAAAAGGTTGTGGAAGACAAACACGTACATCAATTTAAGGTGATAATTGAGAACTGAAAACCGAACAGTTTATTGTAAGGTGGATCGTTAACATTCACGAAGTTGAATGCCATCCTGGTAGGAGTGATACAGCAGGGAGATACAACAAAGGAACAGCTTTTACGTTAACCATTGCAACCCGCTAGCTAACACGGGCGATTAATCTTCTACCACGCTCACAGCGTCAAACAGGAGCAACCATAACAAATGTGATTCTACTTTTCTCGCGTGCCTGCTTAGTCTTATATCGTATGATTGATTGCCTAAGCGTAGAGGAGTAGCTTCCTATGGAAGACCAAATATAAAATTCCTTAAACAGTTTAATGCTTCACTCTTCGGCCAAGTTGTAAGTCACGCCACCTGGTGTTCGCCCATATATTTTAGAATTTAAATACGATTTAGGAATAGAATAATAGAAACCATCAATGTGTTCAGCGTCAAAGCAACTAAGGCTATGTTTGCAGACACAGTATATTGTGTCTGCAAATTTCGTGTATTCTACAATTTAATTTTCTGGACGAAATAAGGCGAGTTTCCAGGAGAAAAAAAATCGTGAATCTCACTTATGAAACTTTCTAATTCAGTCATGTTGTGGGAAAAAAAATAATAATAAATAAATTACCATAAGACTTCCTCGCGTCATTGACGGGATTTGAACTCAGGCCTTTCTTTTCCAGCGGATGATGACAGTGATTACATTCATGGTGCTACTGGCGAGGGTTCCGGGGAGAAAATATCATTAATTTGTCAGTACGTGCTGCACCAGGCATTCCAAAATCAAAAGTCAGTCGCTAAGTTAGTCGATCGCAGATGAGGGCAGCAAATGTTTTCGTCCAGGCAACTCGGGCATTTTTCGTCCAGCAAACAGACAAACCGACCACATATCACATACAGTTTACAAATGAAATACACTTAGATGTGTGAGCTACTGCTCGATAACCCATAACTTAAAACGTTTACTTGTTCCACAACCCCAGGTGGAAGTTTACTCCAACAATCGATTACTCTTTGGATAAGGGCATTCCACACATCTATCCTACAACCACCCTTTTCCACTTTACGTTCTCTTCTATACGTTGTCAGATAAAGAGAAAGAATACCATCAGAACTTAGTTTACACAATCCAGTTAACGCCTAGGCACCTGCAAGGAGACCTTTATTTAGATCTTTCCTCACAAGTGCTTACTTCGGAGAAGGAGGTTATAGAGCGAAGGTGCTTCTCTTAGGATGGTTCGGGACTTTGATTTTGTTATGTACAGATAGTTTCGACAATTGAAGGGTACCTACACATTCCGCGAATTCTATGTAACTGTGCTTTTGGCATGCCAGCACGATAACCCAACTTTCTGCGCTCTTATACGCACCTGGTTTGAGGAAAAGCAGGCTCCACAATTGGACTTACTATGTTCTTAATCTGAACCCGTAGTGCGCTTTTTGGACAAGCAGGTACGGTAGATCAATGGAAGTGGACACGAAGCACTATGAAAAATAATTGGTCCTATCATCCTCCAAGAATAATTGGTCTTATCATTCAGGGCGAAAGTGAGCCTAAGACTGCTTCCCCAACCGGACCAAGAGACTCCACTCCACTCCTGATTAACGTTAACAGACCTGAAGACGGGAAACAGTGAGTTCCC
The DNA here is from genome assembly GCF_048544385.1 of Mastigoproctus giganteus. Classification (NCBI taxonomy): domain Eukaryota; kingdom Metazoa; phylum Arthropoda; class Arachnida; order Uropygi; family Thelyphonidae; genus Mastigoproctus; species Mastigoproctus giganteus. The sequence goes on along the minus strand of NC_143583.1, from coordinate 20,016,692 downwards.
GAAAGGTGGCCATAAATAGTTTAAATGTTTGGCATTGATGTGGTTCAATTCCTTTAAATTGTTTCATTTATATAATAAATTACTTAATCTACCACGCGAATGTCTATCAATTCATTAACATAAGATTCACTTTTTTCAACATTAGGAATGCTCAATCAGTTTTGAGAGTACAGTGTAAATCTAGTTGAATATCATACACCTTATTTAATACCAGACAATTATAGAGTATTCATCCTTGGCACCTTTTCTCCTCGTCTCAACCCTGTGTCTACTTTTTTGTGTGTGCATGTGTGTGTGTGTGCGTGCATCTTGATCTATCTGTTACACATTAAAGGTTTTTTTTAGGTTTCCTATCCATACGCTTTCTACTACTTTTTGGATCTGCCATCATTTTCTTTCAGTCGGAAAGTTCCTAGATTTGCTTTGAGAATATAATGATTACCGAACACGATGAATTACCTTAATATGAAGAATTAAAATTGTCTTAACTCTAATATCAGCAGATTTGGAGTTGCTCTTTTAACATAATTAATCTACTTTAATACAAAAACAAATGCCATTATGTCTCCTTTCAACTATTATGAAACAAAAAGTAATGCTAATTATACCAGGAAACTAATGCAGCAAATTAATGCAATGACTATTGATCCTTAGAACATCTTGGTGCTCATGTAGCAATCACATCTTTCCAAGTATAACCCTAATTGTTGCATTAATTTGATACATGGTATAATTAGCGTTTTTTTTCACAACAATAAATTTAATTAATAACATAATTAATCTGTTATTAAAAAATAACAATCCCAAACAAGAAAGGTCATCGAAATCAATAGAAGTTTACACTTTATTAACAGCAGTGTTCGGACACCAACGAATAATACATATTCTAATTACTGGTTATGCAAATATTACAAAAGAAGGTGAACACGATGATGAACAGTACTAGAAATGAAGTCTGAAAAAGGCAGGGTAGTAATCGAAATCGGTTATACCGGAAGAAATAAAATTACCGAAGAATCACCCAAATTATTTCGAAACATGCAGGAGCAGTTATGATGGGCGTGCTTTTCCTCTGCACTCGGGCCATAATTGAGTTTATTTTGCAACCTCTGAAGTATCTTGCGTACCATGCATATTAACTCATAGTCTGCTTTCAGTTGTTGTAGAGAATTTAGGCACATCAACAACTTAGGCATATTGCGCCATATGCAATATGTCTGTAAATTGCATGTGTTCTGTGGTCGATTTAATGTTTGCTGGATGACATAGCATGGTTTATTCTCCCGAATTTTCAGAAAGAAAAACCATGCTACCCTCACCTGGGACTGACTAACTTAGCCACGTTGTGAAAAAGATCCATAAAAATTCATCGAATCATTGGCGGGATTCCAACTCAGATATTTTCCACCTGAGGAAACCTTGAGTTCGAGTGGGGAGGACGGTAATTATACCAAACTGTTCTTCCCATGAGGGCGTCTGTTTTCTGACAAAAAACAGAGGAATTCAATTATCTGTTTTCTGGCAAAAATCGGGGAATTCAGTCTCGACCATTTTTCCCACTCGATGTAGAAGTATAGAGACTACTTTGCTACAGCGAGGATAGTTAATGCAGAGCTTCTAATGCGTTTGTGTAAAAGTCAACTTAACCGGTCCTGTAGGAATGAAAGAAGATTCACCAAAGCCACGAAGCTTGATTTCAGTGTGTCGCCAACCCAAAGAACATACACTGCCCTAACTGTGAAGCACAGTGCAAACAAGCGAATGGTTTGCTTTTCGCTGCTGGGTTTTGTGGACGGCAGCTTGCAGAAATGGGGGTGCTTTTCCTCCAAGATAACGGACGGCGGCTGGACCCACATTGGCTTGTCCCCTGTTGAGCTTCTGAAGGAGGACCTAGGAAGACATACACCAGTTGTTCTGAAGGTCAACCTATAAAATTCTTTATAACCTTGCATCAGGAATCTATCCTGACGTTGGTAGCTTTGCTTAAAGAAAGAATACTGCGTTGAACAGTGGCCAAAATCCCACGTATCTTGTATCCACACACATAAGTTGTTCGTTTGAGGAAGATCAGTCCGGAGAACGATCTTGTGAGCAGGAACAGAACTGTACAAAATGGGTGCATGTTTATGCATAACAGACGGACAAAGAATAGAAGATAACATAACATGCATGTTATAGGTATAAAATGTATGGTTACATGTTCAAAGCAGATTTGCTACACATTCTAGCTTATATTTTTTCGCCTTAATTTAAAGGGTATCCTAGTTTCTTTCCCCGCATGAACCTAAATTATTATTAAAATGCTTTTATCATCTCGATTACAAGTTCTAATACTCGATTACAACTTCTAATAACTCTGCCTTTTCTGTTCCCTCTTCTCTAATTTTCCTCTGTGACCAAGAAATACTTACTTCGCAGCAGTGGTTTCTTGCCGCTAAGAGACCACTTGATGAATTAATAACTCGTTCAACCTGAAGAATTTGTCTTCAATAGGAGTGGTTGATGTAATGCTTCCTCAGAGTCACCTAGCGGCTATACTTCCGAACGTTGATGGGCGTATAATTGAATCATTGCTTTAATGGTTAATAAATCCTCCTACTTGTTCAGTGGATCGCAGAATGACACATCATATCAGCTATTAAATTTTCATGGCATCACTTGAAACAATAACTTGCAATAGGGCTCGAGGATGAGAAGTTATTAAAGATGGATACACAATTAAAGTTTGTTAATTGGCACTCTGATAAAGGTATTTCTATAACTGGAATAAAAACACTGTCAACTTAACAGAAGATTCTTAAACAACGTTTCTCATTATGATTACAGATGTTTAGCTCATATTTTTTATACAATTTGCTCTACAGGCTCGAAAATGAGAGAATTTGCTCTGGAAAATATTTTATATAGTAAAGCCTGATCGTAATTACATTATTTTGGCTGCTTTGGTGTGTTTATTGATTCGAATGGAAGTGGTATTTTGGATTGTGTTTCCTTCAGCGTTGAAGCTTGGTTCCACTTGAATGGTTCCACTTGGTTACACTTCAAAACAACAGGATATGGAGTAATGAAAATCGTCATGTTTTTCATGAAACGCTTTATATCCTAAGAAAACTGAAGTGCAGTGTGCCGTTTCATGTCTCTGAGTGAATGGACCTTTCTTTTTCGAGAACACATTTAACGGAAGCGTAGACAGGGATTTAATACGTCACTTTAATTGCGGTACTTGAAAATAACGAATGTTTTTGTTGGTTTCAGCAAGCCGGCATGGTCCAATGAAACTGGCAATGCTAAGGGACTTTCCGGTGGTCTTATTTCTAAACATTTGTGTCTTCCAAGAGCCCCAGATTTAACGTTGCTGTTTTATTATTTCTGCGGCTTTTGAAAGGCAAAGGTAACAGAAAGGTAACAAAAGTAAAGCAAAGGTAACAAAACAAATATACAGAAAGAAATTGTGAATTTCCGCCTACCACATCGGAGGGGAACTCCTCCTCACACCGGTGGAAAAGGCTTGGGTTCGAATCTCGTAAACGACAAGAGATACTTTTACAAACACTTTTTCGCACCTTGGCTAAGCCGGTCTCGTCGGAGAATAGTTAGTCTTTTCTCCCGGAAATTCTGGTTTTTCATCCACCAAAACAGGCAAACCGACCAAAGAACACTGAAATTTACGGACATAACATACACATGGGTGTATGAGTTTGTTCTCTCTGATAACTCTAATTTGAAATATTTTAAAATACACTCTTGACACAATGGTATAAGTGTTTTTCAAACAGCCCTCATATTTTCAAACCGTTCTAAAGCAGCATTGCAGTACATACATACGAAGATGATTCCAGATTGACCTGCACTTTCTTCTTCATAAAACCAACACACTATGACTAAGCAGTTTTCTGGGGAAATGAGCAGCAATATTTCTTTTATTTTTTGTCATGTGCTTGTGCTTGTGCTCACAGCATCTTGGTGATAACAATATGGCGTCGATTCTCAACCTGCATGAGTGGCACGGCGCTACATTCTTAAATTTATGGTAAAATATCATTTTAAATTCTTGGATAAAGATCCTATACTGAAAATATACCACCCACGAGTCGTTAGAAGGCTGCTTTTTTTTTTTTTTTTTTTTGTTTTGGTAGTTGTTGGCGCATCGGCTTCTGTGGCCATATTGCACCTCCCAAGGTTTTTGCAGTACTTTGATCCAAGCCCGAGGCAGGAATCGAACCCGCGACCTTTGGGTTGCCGGGCAGGTACTTTACCCACTCGGCTAGCCCGGTCGGCCAAGAAGGCTGCTAGTCACCAACTGATTGCATGCTCATGTTCAACCAATTATAGTCACCAACGCGAATGTTTTTCGTTTCGAGGAACTGATTTTGGGTAAAAAATGCAATACATGTACTACGATTTTGAACAGTTTATATCTAAACTCTTCATATGCGTTAGAAGTATACAATCACCACGGCAGCCTGATATGCAAAACAATGTGTGCCACGATTGGGTGTGAAAGGCTAAATTTCGACAAGAACGCGCAACTTGTTGCTGTGTCCATAGAACATTTCACCACTTTGAATAGGAGGGAGACTTCAAAGATTACTATTTCTATAACACCTTATGAATACATATCGTAGCATTGATACAACAAACACTGGTGTTTGTTGTAATCAATGGTAAACACTGGTAATTTGGGCTGTAAAATCTATAGTTATCCACTTTACAGCCTGGACTTGGGCCCTAGTGGTTTAAACTAGGACCTAAGTTGCACTAACCCCGTTTGACAGTATCAAGAGTGTATCGGGAATACGCCACTTCCGGAATAACATCTCGTCATTGACAATGCTGTGGGTGGAGAAAGGTGGTGGATGAATGTGGCCGTCGACGTCTGTCTCGCATTGTTTCAGCCAACCAGAGAGCGACAGTGTCACAAATCACCGCCGACTTCAACGATGGAGGTGGCAGAACCGTCTCCACCAAGACCATCAGGCGATCATTAAACGCAATAGGTTATGGGAGCCGCCGATCCACCAGAATCCCATTGCTAACACCACGACACATGACTCTAAGCCTCAACTGGGTAAAAGAACATCGGCACTGGACCTTGGATGATTGGAGACGGGTCTCCTGGTCCGATGAGTCCCGTTTCCGGTTATTTCGAGAGGACGGGAGGGTGCGTATCTGGCGGAAACCGCACGAAGCTATGCACCTGTCATGTCAACAAGGAACTGTTGAGGCAGGTGGATGGTCGGTAATGGTCTGGTGCGTGCTAAACTGGCACATGTTGGGACCTCTGGTACGTCTAGACGCATCTCTGAACGGTCTAGGATACGTGTCCATCTTTGCAGACCATCTGCATCCCTTCGTAGTCATCGTGCATACACAAGGCAATGGACTCTTTCAGCAGAACAATACGCCTCCCCATATAACCGTGGGGACTAAAACATGGTACGAAGAGCATTCCGCAGATTTTACCACCATGGAATGTCCTACCCGTTCACAGGACATGAACCCTCTGGATAATCTTTAGGATGCTGTGGAAAAGTCCGTTTGAGCTTTGGATGCTCCACCCAGGAATGCGACCGAATTAGGGACAGCGGTGCAGCAAGCATGGATGGAAATACAAGTGGAACGCTTTCGTGAACTAGTGGACTCAATGTTTCGCCGTGTGATTGCCCTTATCCAAGTGAAAGGTGGGCCAACCCGTTACTAGAGAGAGAGAGAGAGAGCGAGAGAGAGAATGTTTATTGCAACATTTAATTGTAACTGGTTACAATGTTAAATATTGCAACTTTTCCATCACGGCCAAAAGGCCAGGGGTTTTACAGATATGTTACAGGTGAGTTACAAAAATATTAAAAACATTAAACACCATAAGACATCAAAGAACAAAAACAAGATGGCATTAAAAGATATAGGGATAAAACGAAATGGCAATTACATATACGATTTACAGTAGTGACTATTGTCCTTACAGTTCATGGAAGAGAGCAGCAAGAGCACCGTCAGGCTCATTTCTCGTTATGCTCACTAATTAATTCCCAGGGGTTCCAATCGGGACAGTTTCACTTCCGTCTAGACGGTTGCGATGGGTTGCAACGCTTTGTCAAGAGATGGTGGCGCTACGGCCCCTGTGGTCACCAATCCCTGTAATAGTTAAGGGGTTTGGCGATTGGCAGATGCAGCTGAGGGTTCCCGGTCTATGGAGTTTGTTGGGCCAAGAATCCTACGTCTATATCGTCGGTTGACGGCGAATTTCTTAATGTCGGCGTCGATGTCCTGGATTAGTCCGAACATCTGGTATGGTAGGAAAAGATCTGATATGTGGAGGCGTGAATGAAGAGGTCAAATAGTTGGGGGTGGCTCGGAGCTGGGCAGGCAGAATCCTCCACCTGCCCAGCTCCACTGTGATCCCAGAATGAAGGAGATGTGATCAGACTGGTCAACATCTTTACTGTGATTGCCAGTCTTTTTTCGTTAATAAGAGAGGACAGCCTGGGGATTCCCAGTGCATGGGCCATTTCAGTTGTATGAACATGGGGTGGTAACCTGTGCTTGTAGGTTATCCATTTGAGGAGCCAATATTCCGCTGCCCAGATGGGTTTTCTCATCATAGGTGATTAGGTGCGGCTGACGCTCAGCTTTCAGCTGCATAAAGTAGTGAGGAGTATATAATGTCCTGACACTAGGTAGATATTCCATGATTTTTTCCACTCAGTGTATAGCACCATACTAAAAGATTACAATTTCTTCCAAGAATTAAGAAAAATGAAATTTTCATAGTTTGATTCAAACTCTAATAAATTCACAAGAAAACTATTTCAACACCACATAAAATGTTATATATATATATATATTTGTTATTTACATGTGATGTGATAGAACACGAAGGTATGGATATCTATTAAAACTACTTCTATGTTTTGTACATATGGACATACCGTCCTCCTCAACTGAAAATTTCCAAAAACCAAAACTAAAAAACAAAGATATCTCCATATTTCCAGAAGTACTGATCCAGCAGAGCTCTGAATTTCTCCAAACTGCCTTAACTAGCCGTGGGTTCAACTTTTTCCAATGATTAGCAATTCCTTGGAAAAAAGGAAAACTGCTTACAGTCCAGTCTATAATTAGTTCCCATTAGTTTGAATTTATTATTCCTGAGTCTAGCATCGCTTCATTAATTTTACTGTTCCTTCTAGGAGCTTTATAAACCTCGGTCAGACTCTCTTTAAGCTCGTATTTATTTTAAGTGTGGCTGCCCCACCTGGACGCAGTATTCCAAATGCATTATCACAATTGCCTTATGCAGTGGAATTATAACCTCCCTATCTTTAGAAGTAGTTGTTCCCTAAAGTTTGACAGCACGCTATCCTTCTTACCGCCTGTCCACTTTCACAGAGAATTAGGAAGCTTATCCAGCTTTCAACGTTTGCCTCACATTACATACGGTTGTCCTTTAGGAAAATGGGACGTTATCAGGTATTTCCTAAAACGAGGTGTTCTTGTATCAATAGAAATATTTTAAGATTTAAATAAACTTTTGATTTAACTCTATGGAGTGTGTTGGGCACAAAAAGGAAAATGTTTTCCTTTTGGGGAGCAGTAATAGTTGTGTTCACGTCTAACTGTGTGAGGCACCTACGAAGTAAAGATCACACAATTTCTCATTTCCCAAGAATTACTCAAAAAATGTTAGTGAACGTACGATAAATCCGTGCCACAAAACACTTTCATCCTAGGGCAGAAATCCTCGGGAGTCCTCAATTATAACGGTGCTTTAAGCAGTCAGGTGGCCTTAAGAGACCTGGTGTACTTTTTTTTTCAGTAGTTGCCTGGGAATAGAAATACTTCCGGCGCCAATCGATCGATTTGGTTTTTCTTTAAATAATTCAGCCTTGTTGTATTTTTCGAGATAGACACGACTGAAGAAAGAGTAGGAATATTACCTGGATACACTGAGTAATATAAAAAAAGTTATTCGCGTGGATTATCCTCTTCTAAACGAATAACATTTTTCATGTTATTCGTCTGGAAGGAAAATATATACCAAATAATACGAAAAAACATGGTCGACATCAACTTTGACGGCCACTTCTACATTTCCACTCAGAGCTACAAAAGAACACGCCGCTTTCAACTTGAAAATGTTTACAAAGCTTAAATAAAATATGCCTGTGGTCCGATGAACGTGTGACAGCCATAAGGCAGTGTCACAGGCTATAGAAAGTTAGTGACGGACCCGGCTCTTCGAGTTGTGCACAACTTCTGAGCGTCTGCAGATTTCATAGGAAGATACGAGTTCCTACTTGAGTGAATGTAATGGTCTACTGACGCTCGTTACGGCTTCTTACTTTCATAAGTGCCATCGATGACTGTGTGGGTTTATCGAAAACCTCAGGGGGAAAGAACAAAAATAGTTCCAAGAGGGAAAAGGAGGTTATGATTTCATTACAACAGAACTGTCGTAATCCCTAAATGAAAGTTAGCAAGACTAGCCCAGTAAGGTGGTGATTCAACAGCAACTAAAATACCATTGTAGCCAAGACTGCTCATATTACTTTTGTTTAGATTCGAAATTTTCTGAATTTCTTCAGATTTAGACTTTACGGTTTTTTTTTTTTTTTTACAATTATAGCCAATTTAAATGCATAGACTCTCCAACCATAAAAATTGAACGTTTTTGGGGTGGAGAGTCGATGGCGAATTACCTCCACACGATACGGTCTTCTGTCACTCCCTAATATTTTATATTTGTGTTCCCTAGTTCATTCTTGTTACCTCTTAGAAAATCCCGTTTCTGTTCGGGAAAAAAAATATCTCCATTCATTTTACTGATTCCCTTTTCGGCCTTATATACCTGAATCAAGTTTCACCCCTAAGATGTCTAGTTGCCAATATTTAAAGTCCGTCCATTCCTTGATATTCTTCATTTGTTCATCGATTAGCACTCCTCACTAATCTACTCCGTCTTTTGAATCCTCTCTAGAAGCGCTGTCCTTCTTTAGTTGTGGACTCCTAAAGAAGGACAGTGGACCTATAAACCATACACCATGTTTAGGATGGTGTGTGATATATACAGGTCTTTTCGGATTTATATTCATACGTTCATTTAAATGAATTAAACTTTATTAGAAAAGTGTAATTTTTTGTAAAATAATTTATGTGAGGCATTCAAATTTGGTAGGAAACTACATTATGTTAAATCTTAAATATGCAAATTAGGTTACACGTACTTCAAAACGAGTATCCAACAGAAACGTTTGTGAACGAAAACTGAGACTGACTAAAACACTGATTTACACTGAAAAATGGACCCTCGTCCACTTAATGAGCGTATTTAATATTTAGGTACTGAGAACTTCTGTATGCTACATTCTGGCATCGCTGAAATACAACCTAATAACATGCTTGATCTTACTGAGTACGGTTAGAAATGATACCAGTGAAGGGTGACCTGCAAAAAGTTCCATAACTGTCGTGCTATGGAAGGTAGACCACCCACATCTCGGACAACCATTTTGGCTTCCGTCCCTTAAAGTTCGATAGGATTGAAATGAGGCCATTAGGATGGTCAAAGGAGTGTGAAATCTTATAAATGTTACTTGATTCATGCATGGAAGTTGTTCTGCTTCTACAATGCATTTGTATTGCTAGAAACCACCATTGCTATTTGGATAACAAAGAGATTTTATTCTGATTGGAAAAAGAAAAAAAACTTTACCGAAACTGGACTTGAAGAGAAATTGCAGAAATGATACATAAGAAGGCTGTTACGGAAACGATACATACTGCCAAGAGAAATAAAACCTTTTATGAATAGAGCCTTGTCAAATAAAATCCAAAGCCTTCTTGTCACCAATCTCCTACGGATGGGGAAGGGTATAATTAACTCGCTAGACAGGCACAAACTCTGAATTCTCCATGTGGGGGGTATTAAATAAATGCGGGTAAAATTTTCACGATACTGAATGACTGTATTTAAATTAAGGGAAATAGTTATAGACTGGATACTGCAGGAAGCTTTCCTTTAGTCAGAAATTTGTTAATCATTGAAATAAATAGTTTGAATAAGTAGTTGAAGGTCTTGGGGACATTTAATGGTCAGCTGGATTGGTAGCCTGTGGACGAAAGGAAATTAATCTAAATAGTGCGGTATTTCTTACAACATATGATATTTATAAAGTCGAATGAATCGAACTTTAAAGAAATGAAGTGGCTGACTGTTGAGATAAATTCAAATTAGAAAGACCAATACTTGTACCAAGAACTGTTTATGTTCTCGGCTATCTTTAGTTATTTTAGTTAATAAAGTGCCGATCAGATGTGAGTATTTATTTATTCATGCTAATGTTAATAGTCATGGCGCATATTTCGTACAAAAATGATCCCTTTGCACGAAACGTAGGTCATGTGGCTCTAGTAAGCCCAATCCTTGTTATCTCTACACCGCTTAAGTTAAGTTAAATATTAATCCGTCGAAATCTCACTTGCAAATGTTACCTACATTACTCTAAATTGTAATCGATTTTAATTTCAATATTAAACTACTTTAACTCCCACAATCCTTTTGCAGTCTCAATCCATCTTTCGTATTAATTAAAAGCATTAATTTAAGTACAGTCAGCTGATTATATTGCTGCATAATCTTTATTAGATCCTGCACGGAAATAAATTGCAATTTTCTCTACACGATATTCATTACGTATGAACAGCAATATAACTAACTGACTTCGCAATCCTGGCACCAACAATTGTAATATAGAGGGAGCGGCTGTCCCTTTGCGTGAAGAGAACTAATCCCCATATTCTCCGATATAATCGCAATTTATTTATTTATTACATACACAACAGCTGTTTCTTGCTAGAAAAGCTCATTTATTTTCTGTTATGACGTCCACGTTGTAGTAGCGCCCTCTGCATTATCACTTATTAGTCCAATCATAAAATATAAATGGATGTAGTTGGTATAGAAATAAGCCCAATACGTAGCTTCTGTTAAAATAGATGGAGGAACAGCAAGGATCAAAGATATCGTTTAAGTAGAGAAACTGTCCTTTCCATTTCTTTTAATAGCATCCTGGTTTCATAATCGAACAGCTGTGCTTTAAAAACTTGCCTCAACTCATTTCATCTTTTCGATTACTTTTCTCTTTTGTCCCTCACACATTTTGAAATATTTTCCTTTTTCTAATTTAATAAAAATGGTGTAATCCTTATTTCCAGTTCCTAGATAAAGTTTCAGTTTCTCAGCGAAGTTTCTTCATATATTTCTAATTTTGAATAGCACTAGAAAGCGAGCATGACTCCTTGTAGGAGAGAGCGTGGGAGAAGCCACTTCAACAGCATCCTGATTCTTTGTAAACTTGCTGACGTTTAGCTGATCTACATCTTCAGATAATTTCCAAACATGTTCCAGTGACTACTAGTCACGCCTTATACTAATAATTCAGTGAGAGATTCGAGTACCCTCTAATTATAGCAAATGTCTTTTGGAAAACATAAACTGATAATAAGAATTGCTACTAGAGTCGTACAAAAGTTTTTCAAAAGATAAATAAAAGTTAATTTTTATCTAAATTAAATGGTTCCATAAACAGAATGAAATGAGCTTGATAGACTGTGAAGGGTGAAATGCTTGGTCATTGCAGTAAATATATAATGGCAACAAGGCAGAATCAAGAGACGGAATACCTCACAAAAATAATGATCATAAATATTATTTCACGATCCCAAGTAAACAACAGGGATTTTGTTCAGGGGAATTAATTAAGTCGATAATGTGGACATTTAATGGTTACTAAAGGAGTCATTAGTAATGATATGTAATGCAAGGTTGTTACGGTACATAATGAATGAGGGAAATTATTCCTCCTCCCTAGAAAGAGAGGGATATAAATTATAAATGTGAATCTCATTATAGATGTTTTTATTGTTGACAAGTAGAACAAACGAACGGTCATCTCATCACACACACCTTTCACGGAAAACATTAACTGCAGTTCAAAGTATAATCAGAAAGGTTCTGGGACTGACTGTGCTTCTTCAAATTAAGACACCATAGCGAGTTTCTACTTGTCTCAACATGTTCTGTGGCTCATCTAGAAACGCATGAATCACCCATTTATTTGCAGTCAGGCTGAATTAGTTCGCTTTGAATAGGAAGTGTTTCATGTCTTTCGTCGTATTTTAAAATTAGTATTATAGTAAGCAGCAAATTTTAATCAAGTTTCGTTTAAAATTAGGAAAAAGGTGGAAACAAGAAAAAATGTTAAAAACAGTTTGCGAAGCTGTGCGTTTTTCAAAGCCTTTTCATGGTTCAAAAAGTTTTAAAAGAGCCGCTTGTTGGTCCAAGATGGCCGTCCTCAATTTCAGAAACCAATGATTTACACACTCTCGTTCGTGATCTGCTTTGTGCCTCGCATCGTCATTGATGATCAACAGAGAGCTCTTGCATGCTCTTCATCAATGCTACTGCTGAACCTACCGTTGGCTTTCCCATCATTACGTGTGACAAATCGTCAATGTATGGCAATGACCCGGAAACAAAGGTCCAGTACTCTCAGTGGGACTGTCTTTTTCAAGGCCTGAAAAAAGATTATAATCTCATTCAAATGAGAAGATCATGCTTGCTTATCGTATTTTTTTATTCTCAAGAATCGTTGATCATGAATTTATTCCGCATGGTGAAACAATAACAAGAACATTAGAAATCAATTCTAAGGCGATTTGCGCGAAGCTATTCGAATAAAATGGCGGGAAAAATGGACATTAGGAAACTGATGCATGCATTAGGACAACGCTCCTGCACGTTTATCGTTATCCATTCAAGAATTTCTTGCGATGCACTCCATAACTGTGGGTCCCATAGGCCATTCTCACCAGATTTAGCTCCCTGTGATTATTTCCCCAAGCTTAAAGATCCCTTGGAAGGTCAGAGGTTTGAAACGACTGAAGAAATTATTCAGAACGCGACACAGGAACTATTATCAGTTCCAAAAAAATCCTGTCAGGAATATTTCCAGAAGCAATGGAATCGGAAACTACTTCAAAGGAGATCCATCCGAATAGTCGGTAATTTATCATTTCCAAATATCAGTTCAGTCTCCGAACTATTTTATCACACATCGTTTAAGATTGAGCGTTTGTTTTTGTTTTTTTATAAACAGCCTTAAATATTTCCAGATATTTTGGAGTTGTTTGGATTCTAGAATGATAGTTTCGCACTTTCTCAATGGTGAGGCTCTTCAGAATAAATACGATGGCATTACACTTTTAAGTGAGACTCTCTTTAATTATAGTGTATTCGGTAGTTACAGCATAAGTGGATGGACAATTAATCATTAGCGAATCTCTTAGGCTGGGCATGTAAATACTAGGGAAGCAAAAAAAAAAAACTCTAGTAATTTAATATCTCGTGAAATACGGTGATAGTTTTTTATTAATAAACTTTAAATAGCTTACCAAGTTTTAATCCCTACATTTCTAGCGCGCAGAGTTAGTGTTCGCAGCAAAGACTTCTACGCTTATATTATCAGGTAGAAGGAACGGAATGAATTGCATTGGGTCACTTGGTGTCTGTGGGTTAAATGTTGATGATCCTGCTCAGGTTGCGTACAAATTGAGTACGCATTTTGCATTACATTCACACATGAGTAATTCCTTAGAGAATGGTATGCCAGAAGCTTTTCATACTCTAACGAGGAGCAAAATGACTTTGTGATAACTGAAAGGAAAGTGGAGGAGAAATTGTTAAAGATGAACATGAAAAAGGCACCTGTGGTGGATGGAATCTTTCCAATTATAATAAGGAAGGCATCAAAGGTGGTAAGGAAACCCTTGGCTATAATTATGAGAATGTCCTTGGATTCAGGGGAGGTCCCTACGGACTGGAGATGTGTGAATTTATCCCAAATTCATAAAGGGTGGGGGATGAAAAGGCCACATGGGTAATTACACACCTGTTAGCTTAACGTCTCTTCCATGGAAACTATTGGTATCATTGGTCAAAGAAATAATGCAGGACCATCTGGACAAGCATGCAATTATACTGCAATTACAGCATGGATTTATTAAGGGGCGGTCTTTTCTAACCAATCTGATAGGTTACTACGATGCAGTGACCAAGAAACTGGATGTCAAAAATAATTTTGACATCATATACTGTACTTGGATTTTAGGAAGGCTTTTGATACTGTTGCACATAAAAGGCTTCTGTATAAACTGGAGCGCTTTAAGGGAAAGTTACTGCTATGGTTAAAGGTATGGGTAAGTGGAAGAACGCAAACTTATACAGCACCAGCCAAAAAAAAAAAAAAAAAATCACAAACTTCCCATTTAACCTATCCATTTCCTCTAATAGTTTATTATTATTATTATTATTATTATATTAGTAGTAGTAGTATAGTAGTAATGACAAATATGCAGGAGACCAAACTTATATATCACAGCCAAAAAGAAAAAAGAAAACAGTCATTCATCAGTAGTCTCCAAGAATTTGTCTAGTTCTTCCTTGAATTTATTCAACACATCCACTTCCACAACACCAGATGGACATCTCTTCCAACAATCAATCAACCACCTGCTGGCTAAAGGTAAAATTCCGCACATCTATCCTGCAACCATCCTTCCTCGACTTGAATTTATACCTCCTCATGTGTGTAGTTTCAGCAAGTGGAAGAATGCCATTAACATTTAGCTTACTCAAACCATTGAAGACTTTCAACACCTCAATCAGATCTCCCCAGTGGTGCTTGGTCTCGAGAAGCTGCAATTTACAGAACTGAACCTGTCTAGGTAAAAGCACCCGTTTGTTTCATTCATCAATCTGGTTGCCCTCCTCTGCACCCGTTCCAGTGAATCTATATCCTTCCTAAAGTGAGGTCTCCAGATCTGTATCACTGGTCAAAGGAATACAGTACCCAAGATGCGGCCTAACTATGGCCTTCTACAAATGGATAATCGCCTCTTTATCCCTACTATCAAAGTTTTTGTATATCATAGACAAAATCCCATGAGCTATAAGTTAATTATAATAGATAATAAAATAATCAGCTAAACCCTACTTGATACGAATTTTCAAGGTACCTATTTACCACAATTAAAACACTAGAATTTCTACTTATAATTAAGTGTAATGTAGAAGCTAAATTTAAAAGTAAACTAAAACCTTAGGACTATAAAGTTATGTATTTAATACGAATTAATATGTTAATTAGGTCAATAAAAAAGCAAAATTGTTCAAAAAAGTTTCCCAGGAGTAAAATATTCTTCGACTTCACAGTGTGCACCCTCATCACCAATTTCTACACAACCGTCGTCAAGACGACGGTTATGTAGTTCTCCCAAAAACTCTGGATTTCATCCACAAAACTTTTTAAATACGTAAAAAAAGCTTAAAAACGGGCCGTCTAACTCTATCCATAATTTTGGTTGTTTCCTTCGGACTTCCAAGTGTTTGAAGAAACGCTTGCAAATTGTAAGGAAGTTCCTGTGAAAGACACTTAAATAGAAGCTTGCTGTAATTAGTTTTCGCTGATCTGACTTCGCTTCTTTTTTGTTCCATTTATCCAAGTTCTGTCTCAGAACCCATTCATGAATATGCTTTTAATGGCTTAGGATAAATTAAATGACCTTTCATTCTTCTGGCATGCAAAGGAAAAGTTGAGTTAAATATGAGAGACGAACAGAAAATTTACTCAACAAAGCCAAGATTGAAAAGGAACAGACAAAAACTGAATGAAGTCATCAATATTGTGAACGAGATTATGTTACACTGACAGTTATTATTTCATCCAATTTTACAGGTATTCATTGTTGAAGGTACCGATTTTTAGCACCAAGTAAAACAATTTTAATTTTTTTTTTCCTTTTCAAACTTTCTCGTCAATTCCAGTTTTAGGAATCTGTCACATGCTACAAATGCTCTCTAAACCAGTTGATTGAATTTTAGAAAAACAGACATCGTAACTTTTTTTAAGGGCTGACGTCTGTACGCTTGTCAACAGACAAAGAAGTGGAACTGAAAGCTCATGGACCCACAAGAAAGCAAAAATTTGGTCAAGCGTGTCTAAAGATAAAAAGAAGGAACGAATTTAATCTTTCTGGGACAAATGTTTGCAATCACTGAACCTTAAAACATTTGATTCCCCATAAAAAAAAGTAATAAGTGACAATCACTCTATCGATAATAACTTCCGGCAGAGAGAAATCTCCCAACAGTTGATATAAGCTGTCCAATTGCTATTGGAGACGCAAAAACTTTAGTGCGCGTCACTAGTTGAACGAGAATATTCTTTGGACTTTTATCCGTTCTACACCACCCTGTCAAAATATAAGAGAACGCAGTTAATGACGAGTTACTCTTTGTAATCTGTAAATAATCTGTGCACAGCCCTCGTACCTTTGGCGGAGCCCTCTGGAATGATGAGACCAGTACTGTGCCACACCCGTATCCGAACACCGTCCCACTGGATGCACTGTTTCGTATGGCGTCTTTCACATTCGTAATGAAATCCCCATGGTAAAAGTCTACGTTTTACAGTGTTCCCAAAGATCATCCATTGCCCTTCATAAAAGAATATCGGTCAAGAAAATCTTAAGAAGTGCAATACAGCTGTGCTCGTTGTTGGTTCTTGGCATGCAGCGATTGTTCATATGGATATCTCCTATCTACCAGAGAAGTGTCCATGATTTTATGTAGTGACACCCTTCGATATTTGCTGTCATCATGGTAGAGTTATTGTCCGGTCCCGATAGTTGTGGTAACTCCTTCCTGTCTCCCTTGGGCTTATAAACCTCAAGCTTTTGCAATCGACTGATTGACTGCTTGCTTGTCCTATCACAGCCTCAGGGTTAATGATAATACAGAAGTTCGTTCCATTTGAATATTCTTTCAACAAAGATACGTTCGTTTCTGTAAGTTACTTATGCCCTCGCCAGTAGCGAGTGGATAACGTCGCTCCTCTCTCATGCCGAATGGAAATAGCTTAAGTTCCATTCCCTTTGCCTGCAAAGGTTGAGGGAGAGAATGTTAGTCTTGAGAGAGGAATCGCTTAGTTCTCTACCAGAAAATCAGGATTTTTATCCAGCGACCAGCAAATTGAACCCAGATAAAGACAGCATACAGAATAAAATACAACCTTAGTATAAGTATTCCGACAGATTTGGCCATCCGTATATTCTAATTGACGAACTATAATATTTAGATTCAACAGGATGCATTGACATATCGTAATATCTGATTCCACAATATTTTGATAATGCAGTGTATGTAATTTAGGAAGTTTTCTTTTCTTTCTTCTTTTTTTGCAATTTTAAAAATGCGTTGCGATATCTTTCCTGAGTTACTGCGTTGACACCAAAAAGACAAGTACAGTCGCTCACCTCTCTGTGAAAAATACGAAAAGATGGAGAGGATCATTACCCAGACGCATTATTCTTTTATATCCAAACATTCTTCTATCATCTAGAGAGAGTCAATAGATAATGCTTTACTAAAAAAAAATCTCCAAAATACCTTAGCAGACTCCTTCCATCCCTCTCAGCCCCTCCTTTTCCCTCCCCAACCTCTGTGTAACTGATATTCGGTCGGTGTGCTAAACGTCTCCAATGATATTTCTGGAGGAATTTCTGAATGAGGTTAGAAAACGCTGATACATCATAACAGCTATAATCAATCAAATACAGTATTTAAATAAGGGAGGAGAAACCTGTGGTGATTTATCGTTCAAACACCTGCTTGGAACTGGTTATCATTCCTTGTCTGGTCTGGATTTGACAGAAATTAATGGATGAATGGCTATTCCGTTTCTTTTCTTTGATTGCTATTTAATCAGCGAGACTTGCGAAGCGGATCAAATCGAAAGTGCTCACGTATCGCTGAAGGCCCTTTGCTACTCCAAAACTAAAATTAAAGACTGATATTCTGCATGTATAGTAATGGGACAATTTATTGGGAGCCTTATTCAAGTGTTTGCGGTATGGAAGATCAAAAAGTTCTTACGCAGCATGCGCTGACTATCCCCTCAAAGCTTTCTTTGTAATATTTTATACATATTAAGTTTTCAATTATTCCAGATCCTCGGTGATAGCAGTTTTTTCACTTGTTTAGACAGATATGGATTCGAATTTCGTCCAACAGCAGAAATTCTTAAAGGCTTGTATTCTTACACCGATCTCGATGGAAGAAGCATAACTGTCCAACCTTGAGTTATTCCCGGTTATTAACCGTACAAATTGCAAACCATCCCTTGAAAGTCACACTTATATAGAGATTAACACGTGGCGAAACCATGTAAACTACCATACCATTAGAACTGGGGCACAATGCTCTGAGTAAGTTAAACGCAGAGCAATTGATTCTTTTTCTAAACGTGCTTAACAAGCAAATATCAAATGACAAACACTAAAAGTTAAAACCAACAATTCAACTGGAACAACTTTGACTAGATAAAAAAATATCGCCCTCGTGGGGTGGCACAGTTGGTAGGGTCGCCATCTGGAAAAGACACGAAAAGACCCGAGTTCTAATCCCGCCGATGATGGGAGGAATTTTTATGGATCTTTTTCGCAACGCGGCTGAATTAGTTGGTCTCCGGCGAAGGTAGCATGGTTTTTTCTCCCTGAAACTTGGGTTTTTTTGTCCAGCAAACTGAAAATCGACCTCAGAGCACACGCAATTTAGAGACAATACACACGGAGCAAAATAGCCTTAGTCGCCTATGCTCCTAAAATCCAACAAAAATATCACCTGAAACTATTTACCCGCAGCCATAATACTCTTCATAAGATCTAGAACATGACAATGGAAAAAGGAGATGAACCGCCAATCAATCAGTTCCTATAATGATACCTACACAGGCACGATTGGAACTTGGATATTACATAAAGAAATTATCATTAGTTCAATTGCAGCACACTGATTATTTGGGCCACTGATTTTTCCATTCATCATGCTTGATTGGTAGCAATCAGCAACGATGCAGTCGGCTGTGGGTTTTTTCCCTAAGTCCATCTCTGACTTCAGCAATGTTTGGTCGTTTGTTGTAGTAGTTCTGTTTTTTATTAATATCATCCAGAGAGCGTGGCTCTGTGCAGTTATCATCGGTTTATGTTCCGACCCTGTGAAAAATTCGAAAAGATGTGGATTGAGAAGCCCACTGCGTGAAAATGTTTTACACTAAGGACATCATTTAGGTGAGCTAGAAATATCATGCCTCTAAGTCTCAATACTTTTCTCTGAAAAGTATATTTAACATCATTAGAAAAGTAGTCACCTTGAAGTTACTAACAAGAATAATTATTTGCATGATTATAAAGTGTTTATTCAAAAATTCAGCGACTGTGACAAATGCTGGTCTTGCATGCAAACTATTTAATTAATGATTAAATTAATCACACAAGTTACCGAATATCTGCCATTAAAAACAACTCATTAGTTCGTATGATAAAAATATAGCTGCTTGCTGTAATAATTTTTATGAAGGCATATAATGAGTGAGCTAAACTTTTAATTCAACCGCTCAAATATTTCTGCGTGCTTGCTAAACTCCTCAAGAAATTAGAATACATATTAAATTATAAAGCGCTGCTCAAGAAGCACAGGCTCTCTTCTTTCAACGATCAGAGGGTTAATTTTGGCAGACTACGTAATTTTGTATCGCACTCTGTTGTGTTCCAGGATGTCTTGTCTTTAGTTTTTATTATGAGTTGCCAACGGATAATATCTGAGCATGCGCCTTTAATATCTTACGCTACATGCCAAGACTACGAAACTAAGATGACAATCAAACAAAAACAGTCCTCCAAAACTCTTGCTGTATCTAATCTAATAACATTAGCAAGGGATGAGCAAGGAAAAGGAAATCTTTTTGGATATTAAGAAAATCCGTCGAGTCGGTAACCCTGCTGGGATGAACGATCGGGGAACTAATAGACCCAGCCTTTCCCCCACCGAATTCCCCCTTTCTCCTAACTATGTAAATTAATAGGATTTCGTCCTGTCTAAATATGCTGAACAGAATTCGTGAAAGAATTTTTCCATTTCGGACTACACTTAAATCATTAAAACCAAACATTGTTGACTCTTTGTCGTTATGGCAACAGGTAGGTTGTGGTGTGGGTAAAGGCTAGTTCTCGTCTGGGCAGGAAGGATGCAAGCACACACACATAAACACCAGAAAAAATCGATGACAAGGAGCTATGCACATTAACTGGGTGAAAGGCAAATATCCGTTTAAGGCCCACCTTAAGCTTAAAAATATCAATCACCACCGACCATCTTCAGCGCAATATTACTGTTTGGACGACTTTGATATCAAATTAAGCAGAATTGATTTTCCAGAGATTTTATTAGAAATGGAGAATTTATCTATAAGTTTAATTAATAAGACAAATTCAAGAACTTCATTGAGTTGTTGTTTTTCGTAATTTTGAGGAATATCAATGGTTTTATGAATATATTTGGCATGTACTAGAGGCATCATGGGTTTGGATCGAAGAGTCAAAAAACAAATAATGGGATAAACTGTGCAACAGGTGTTTCTAAAAAAAAAAATTTTAAATATATATAAAAATAAATAATTTGAAGAGTGGACACCTACCGTGTTACAATTTTTTAGCAGGGTTTCGTGACGAAATATGAACCAATTAAAGAAGAAATTGCTGTCAGATAACGCAAACCCTTACCACTAACTGGGAGAAATTTTGAGAAGTTTACGCCTAATTCCAACTTTAAGTGAAGCCTTTAGAAATATTTTCCCCTAATGAGAAATACCTGAACATCAAAAACAGTTTCATTTATATATATTTCCAGTTAAGTATCAAACAAAATAAAACTGCTGAATTTCTCTTGGTGTTAGTTTAATGAAATTTGGAGTAGCTCGTCAAATCTTTCTAACGTTCCCAAATGCAAGATGTCGTGGTAGAGTTTTTACACGCGGACGGACGATGGAATATGAAGATCTCAATATGCACTTTATGCATTTCCGAGTTGTTATTTTGACAAGTTCTTTAGGGAGATATTCAGCTTAAGGAGCTTATTACAGTTAAACTCGGTGAAAACGTCGCTTTATAACCCAACGTACCTCAGCCGTAATAAATGAGAATCCTATAAACCGAGGTGATTTGTTAATTATTAAGATAAAGGAAATATGTTTAACGATTGCAATTTCTGAAATAGTATTTATTCAAAATTTAAATTTATAAAATTCTAAAGCTTTTTATTATATTCAAACGAAACAGTCAGCAGTCTTCTTTTGTTTGGCTCCAGACCAGCATAATTTTTCCGTTTAAATCGTCCCAAATGTGCGCAATTTTGCGTCAGTTTTTTGGACTAGTAAGCAATATTGAGTCGACAAAATGAAATTCGAGGGAAACATCAGTCTTATCTGATATTTAACTTTTATTATTCCTGCATACTTAAAAACTTTTAATTTTTATTGAACTCACTGTGACCATGAATAAAAAAATTAACATTCCTCAGTTTTTCCCTTTATTGGTTGGATTTTATTGGTTATTCCTAGTGGAATTCTTTCTTCACTGGGTAATCAAGACCTGCATTGATATTCTGAGGCAAATCCTCATCTGAAGAGAAAGGAGGGGATAACCGAAACCAAATAATAAGCATTAAAGAACAGCCAAAGAGAATGAGGCGGTCGGATAGTATGGGCAGGTACAACGTCAAAAAATATATGGAGCTCCAGATCTTCGAGAGCGGAACTGCAGGTGCAATACTAAAGGGAAAATATACTTGAACCCCATTCCATGTCCGACTTTTAGGGAGGCAATAAGCTTCGAGTTCCTTTCAAAGGATAACAGTACTCTCCCATATAGAAGGCAATTAGTAGAGTATTTTCCTTAGATTTAAAATATTTATGGAATTGCCACCAAGGTTTCTTGACCTAAGCAGTTAAATTTCGAGTAGTGAATCATTTCCCTCATCATTACACGTGTTTTAAATTGTTGTTCCTGAAGAATGATCATCAGTCTTATCAGGAGTTTTCACCATTGTCATTAACAGCCCGTTGTGATAGTTGACTGGCGATTAGGGGTAACCATGTTCTCTATTAGTGCCTTCATCCTTCTCTGCTGGATATTCATTTTAGATAACAAGGTCTCGGTGGGTAGTAAACCTTTTTTAGTTAAGGCCAAAGCAGATAAAAATTCTGAAAGTTGCGGCCGCAAAGAATGGCTCCCTACCATTAATTAGCATTTTTTGAAATAGAATATAATTTTAGTAGTGTTACAGTAAAATAAACCTGATTTAGCCAAGGTACACAAATTCATCTACACTGAAAAGACAGAATTCATGGGATACCTTGTTCCTGGGCAACGCGACGCTGTCACCCATCTCGCTAGAGGACGAACCCACTGCATCACTGGATTCACATACACAATATTTCGAAGTCAGTATGGATAAACGTCGTGAGTTAACCCACTTTGAAAGAGGGATGATAGTGGGTGCCCGACGCATGGGTCACTCTATCGCGGAGGTGGTGCAGAAATTGCACTATCCCCATTCGACAGTATCAAGAATGTATCGGGAATACACCATTTCCGGAATAACATCTCATCGTGGGTGGGCAGCGCTGTGGGCGAAGAAAGGTCGTAGATGAACGTGGCCGTCGATGTCTGTCTCGCATTATTTTAGCTAACCGGAGAGCAGTAGTGGCACAAATCACCGCCGATTTCAACGACGGAGTGCCAGAAACGTCTTCACGAAGATCATCAGGCGAGCATTAGCCACAATAGGTTATGGGAGACACCAACCCACCACAGTCTCATTGCTAACACCACGACACAGCTATGCTCTTCAACTGGGCGAAAGAACAACGGCACCGGACCTTGGATGATTGGAGACGAGTCTCTTGTTCTAATGACTCCCGTTTCCAGTTATTTCGAGCGGACGGGAGGGTGCGTATCTGGCGAAAACCGCACGAAGCTATGCTCCAGTCATGTCAACAAGGAACTGTTGAGGCAGGTGGATGGTCGGTAATGGTCTGGGGCGTGTTAAACTGGCACACGCTGGGACCTTTGGTACGTCTAGACGCATCTCTGAACAGTCCACGTTACGTGGCCATCCTTGCAGACCATCTGTATCTGTTCATGGTCATCGTGCACCCACAGGGAAATGGACTCTTCCAGCAGGAAAATGCGTTTCCCCACAGAACAGTGGTGACTAGAAAATGGTTCGAAGAGCATTCCGCAGATTTTACCACCATGAAATGGCCTCCCCGTTCACTGGACATAAACCCTGTGCAGCATCTTTGGGATGCTGTGGAAAGATCCGTTCGAGCTTTGGGTCCTCCACCCAGGAATGCGACGGAATTATCGACAGCGTTACAGCATGGATGGAAATACCTGTAGAATGCTTTTGGGAACTAGTAGACTCAATGCCTCGCCGTGTGACTGCCCTTATCCGGGCGAAAGGTGGGCCTACCCGTTACTAGGCAGGTATCCCATGATTTGTGTCCACTCAGTGTATATTTATATACTTTATATTTTATTTTATCATTTTAAAATATGGGGTATATTGACAAGAAGGACATGTCCATTTTTTTACAATCACATTTCCACTTATATGTATGCTCTGGTTCGGGCACAGACCAATAAGTCCAGCTATCCATCCTCCCCAAGTCTTTTTATCAATGAACAATGATCCGAAAGCCAAGATTCCAATGCTTGTCCAATAGTATATACCTTTACCGCATATAGCCAGTCGGATTACATATGTAGCCTATGGAATAAGAAATTTAATTAGATATGAACAATATTTCGTCCCATTTCATTTTTATTTGTTTGCTTTTTTAAATTCCACATGCATTCTCTGTTTTCCTTGCTCTCAGTTTTGAAAACAACAAAATATTAATTATTTCTGTAAGCTGATATCTAAGTTGGTCTTTTAACATAAAGTATTTGATTACTATATGTTCAGGAGTTTCCCCCATGTTTTGATTACTTTCGTATTTTGTTTATAAATACGAGTACTGCGAGCAGCTTGTGGAAATTAATAGATTTTATCTTAATGTTTTTTTATTTTTTTGCTGACTTCATTTGCTGATAGTGCAAGCAAGTTAGAATAACTTTTCGAAGTAGTTTTGCACTTCATAAAAATGAAAAATATTACGTTTCTTGAGGAGTTTTATCCAATATATATCTTCTTGTAATATTCATAAGGCTTTTTCATATTATTGCACAATATATAAGAATTTTCTATGATTGTTTTCCAATACATACAATAAAGAAAGAAATAGAGAGACAGAGAGATGAAAACAGATAACCAAGGCTAGGTCTGGGACCGGGTGGATTCAATTAGCAGTCGTAAAATCCGATTGCTTCGATCTGGCTGTCTTAATAGAATTGACCGGGGCTGTTTGCTGATGAGATAAGAACTCATTGCATTGACCTTGCAAGGGGGGGGGGGATTTCGTTGTAGAGAGCACTACGAAGCGTGGACCTGTGCGTTTATCGGGGAAACTTTCTTCATTTGCAAACAGACGTTTAATTAGACACAACGCAAACAGTTATGGAGGTTGCCTCTGGAGGCGGACGGCTAATAAAGCTGTCGCTGTACAAATATGAGGTCACGTGATCCGGTGTAATAAGTTGTTTGCTTCTTGTCCAAACACGTGCCTGTAGCGAAATGCCTCCAGAGACTGCGGTGGAATCGATTAAGGCAGATGCACAGTTCTTTACAACAGCAGAACAATGAAATCCACTTTCTCATCCGCTTCTCCTTTCATTCACTGCCTTGGAGTATACAAGCTTATCGTGTGACATGCTTGATTTGTTACAACGACCATATGGTCCACTGTTGGTTTTGGAGATGTTCTCTGTCTCTCAAAGGTTCTCTCTCTCTCTTGGTATGATTTTAAGTATATACCTAATTACATTAAATAAAATCAACATTCAAATTGAACTCTTTGATTCATAATTCTAATGCATAAACTGCACATCTCTGTTTACGAAGGAAGATGCACTGAGTTAATAAAATCACTGAGGTACTGATGGATAAATGAATTAATTCAAACAGTATAGAATGAATTACTGTGTTTATTTAGCAACTTGGAAGCGAGTGAATCCAGAATTCAATTTGCAGTCTTTAATGACCTACTCTCCAAGGCAGAAAATTAGCCATTGTACAGTGCATATATGCACAGTCCGCATTGTGAAAAAAGATCATAAGAGTTCCCTCTCGTCAATGATGAGGAAATTTTTCCATGATGTGGCTGAATTAATCGGTCTCGGACGAGGATTACACGGTTTTACTCAGATTGTCTAGTAAAGAGGGGAATCGTCCACAGAACCCGCACAATTTACAGATATAATACAAACGGTGCAATGTGTTTTAAGTCGCTGATGTTCCTAAAACCCTACACCAGCAGCAACAGCAAAATATGAAAACAGTACCACTATAGCGGATTCCGTTTGAGACTGGTAAAGCCACGTTTCTATTTGGCATGACGACTGGAAATGGCACCTTTACTGACAAAACATTTTATCGTGGACGGGTGGCGAGACAGCTTTGGGAAGGACTTCTCGAAATGAAGGATTAGTATTATTAGCAGTGGCAAATGATTCAAGAAAACAGGCTTATACAGCATCAGCCAAAAAAAAAAAAAAACAAAACAAAAGCACTTTCTAAATCACCTGTTCATTCCCTCTAATAATTTTTCTGTTCTTCCTTGAATTTATTCAAACTACTCACTTCCACAACACCAGATGAAGTTTGTTCCAGCAATGAATTAACGGAAAGAAAATTTCGCACATCTATTCTGCAACCATTATTATTATTATTGCTGAAATTAGATTTATGTCCCCTGCTGTGCGTTATCTGAACAAGATTAAGGATGCCATCAGTATTTAGCTAATTTAATCCATTCAAAGACTTAAATATCTCAATCGGATCTCCTCACAGGTATCTAGTTTCGTGACTCTGCAATTTGCAAAACAGAAGTTTTATTTCCTCACTAATTTCTTTGCTCTTCTCTGCACCCAACAGTTCCACATCTTTCTCTGCTTCCAACAGTCCACATTCATCTCTACTTCCAACAGTTCCACATCCTTCATAAAATGAAGCTCCCACACCTGTATGCAGTACTCAGGATACGGTCTAACCATCTCATACTAAAGTTGGATATCGACCAGAGATACCCTGTATATGAGTAATATGAGATTCCGGAAAACTAGAAGGAAATTACTACTGAGAAATTTCAATAAAGAACACTTGACCAAATGAAACTTTTAACAATTACTTGTAGATATATCCAATGATCAACTAATAGCCTTTCCCATTTCAAAATCTTGGCCTGAAGAGGGACATAGAAATCCGAAATGTGAACAGCTTTATTTAGTATTGGGACTGTTTAGGTCTTCTTTTTCAATTTGTTCTTCGTATCAAAAAACGATTTGGATATTTCATGTAAAATATCTTTATTAAATCACTCAACTGGTCTGGGAAGGTAAAGGAGACATAACTTAAGCAGGAAATATTCTGAATGTCTATGTATGTTAAGCGCCAAAGAAACTAAGGCTACGAGGCTTCAGTATATATTGTATCTGTATAGTGTGTGAATTCTGTAGTCGGTTTTTCTCTCTGAAACTCGAGAGTCCGGGAGAAAAACCTTACCATCCTCGACTGTGTAGAAGATCACACCAAAGTTCATCGAGTCACTGACGGGATTCGAACTCAGACCTTTTCCATCCAGTGTGAGGGGTAACGTGTTTACATCCACTATACTACCCGAGAGAGCAACATATGAGGTGTCGCTTCAACAGAAATTCTCCGGAGAATAATGTGATACTTTATGGCTGGTTTATCGGTCTCTGGAAAAAAAAGCATCCTCTCAAGAGAAAAAATAACTAGAACTGAAATTCCAAGAAAAACGCTCATAAAAATTCCTTCTGCCTATGCGGGAAAGGAAGACAGCCCTGTGTCAGAAGGTATCAAAGAACGGTGCTCGTAACCACTGTTCTTCCAAGCATGAAGATTTATCTAGAATCGAGGAAAACATCATCAAACACAATGAGATAGCAGATCAATGAAGCGAAAAACCACATCGCTACGTAATTTCTCAATCATGGTAATCTAATAAGGAAAAAAACGACAGCCTTAATTCAGAAAACAAAATTCCATTATCATCATCATATAACAACACTGTTCTTTTGTGGTAAAGAGGAAAAAATTCAAAGACCTTTATCATAGAGTATGGCATGTTTAAACTCATGCTTTTGTCTGCTCAGATGGAGACGCATAAAAAAATTGAATGAAGAAACTTCAGTTAAGCTGTTGTCTCTTCTAAGAACTCGCATTTAACGATGTTACCCCACTCATTAAGATTTCCATTAAGATACCGATTTAAATTATTTAAACCAAGGACAGTGTTGCAGCTGTAAAGACCTGGAAAGTTTCCTAAATAAATTATCCTATATGCGCGACTCACAATAATGGCGACTTTAGTATTAGCCATAAGTACACCAGAGAAATAAAAAATAATAAAATAAAAGTATAATAAATAAACTACCGATTTGATCACCTCATCACCTAGGTACCTATCCAGCTGACCTGTAAATCTTCTCAAGCTCTCACCTCAATCGTCCATGCAGGCAAATTATACCAGAATCAACAACTCGGATTCTTGGTCTGTTACTGTACATGAAATATTGGATTGTAGGGAGTTTTTTTAAGATAACGAGTTAGCGCTAAATTTTGGGATTATGACCTCCCTATTATTACAAGAAAATATTTGATTAATAATCAATAGGACATTATGGGCCTTCCTTACCGTCTGTCCACTTCTCGGAAAACTTCGTGTCCGACGTATCGTAACTCCCATAAAGACCGGCAGAATTACTTAACAAGTACAGGTCACTGATGAAAAAAAGCCGTGAATTAGGGTTGGATTTGAAAGTGTCTGCAATTCTGCCCAGACACGATAGGAGGGAGTATATGATGAGAGCCCTGTCGATCAATTCGGCCCTCGAAAGATTGTGCAGGGCTCAAGGGGTAGAATTTTTTTCAGCCTGGTCTGTACTTGTTAACAGGAGAGACTGCTTCTACAGGGATGGGATACACTTAAATAGAAAGGGTGCAAGAATTTTTGCTGATGCTATCGAGGCAGTGTGAGGTGGGTCGGAAAACTGCTAGATTGGGGGAGGGATACAAGGACTAATAGATTAACAGTAGCCACTGACAGAGGTGAAAGTGATTCTTGCACTGCTTCTATTGGAATGAGCAGCAGCCTGGAAAATAAGATGCAGGATATTTCAGAGGCTGCTGGGAATCATGGGGGGTGTAAGTAAACACATGGGTTGTGTTAGGGTGGCTAAGAGGAAGAGCAGGTGCATGTATACTTGCGTGTAAACCAATGCTAGGAGTTTAGTAAATAAATTTGATGAATTTGAGTTATTGCTCAAAACATCAAAGGCAGATATTGTTGGGATATCAGAGACGTGGTGTCACACAGATATAAGGAATGCAGAACTGGAATTTGGGGAGTACAACGTCTACAGAAAGGATAGACAGGATAGGAAGGGAGGAGGGGTTATGCTATTAGTTAAGAAATACATAAAATCCAAGGAAGTGAAGCCAGTCGACAACCCTGGACAGTGCAGTGTCGAGTCAGTTTAGTGTGACATAAGCATTGGGAGATCAAAATTGAGAGTAGGAGTGTGCTATGGGCCTAATGACTCTGATGGATATAATAAGAAACTGTACGGGGAAATAGAGTGGGCCAGTAAATCAGAGAGTCTTATAATGGGGGAGTTTAATTTCCCAGATATTCACTGGAAATTGGGGGCTGGTCACTCACACATTAGCAAGGCTTTTGTGGATTTATTGGATGATTGTTTTCTACATCAGCATGTTCGGGAGGCAACAAGAGGGAGTAATACTCTTGATTTGATTATCAACAGTGATTCTTCATGCATTAAGAATCTGCAGATAAATGAACCACTAGGTGGCAGTGATCACAGTGTGCTGAAGTGGGATTTACTCAAAGAGGTAACTACCATCAGGGGTAAAGGGAAGGGTTATTGCTTCCGTAAAGGCGACTACGATGGTCTGAGACAGTATTTAAATTCTATACAGTGGGATCAACTGATGATGTTACCAACAGCAAATTCAAAATGGGAAGCATTCAAAGAACTTATCTTGGAAGCTACTAGGCTTTACATACCAACTAAGAAATATTGTTCAAGGTTTAGGCCTAAATGGATGTCAGATGAATTAACGAGATATATGGCAGAGAAGAAAAATGCATGGGATACATACAAATTAACACGTGACACAGAAGCCTATGATAGATACAAGTTGATCTGTAACCAAGTTACAAAGGAGGTTAGGCAGGCGAAGGCAGATTACGAGAAATCTTTGGCAAGGGATGCAAAGAAAAACAGCAAAGAGTTCTTTACTTATGTAAACTCTAGAAGGAAGGGGATGAATCAGATTGGTCCACTTGATATCGATGGGTCAACTGTTGATGACCCTGCTCAGGTAGCTAACAAACTAAATGAATATTTTGCATCGACATTCGCACATGAGGAGTTATTCAGCTAGGGGAATGCCAGAGGTGTATTCAACTCTAGCAGTAAGCTAGAGAATCTTGTAATAACTGAGAGTAAAGTGGAGGAGAAATTCTTGAAGATAAACACAAGAAAGGCACCTGGGGTGGATGGGATCTATCCAGTTATATTAAAGGAGGCAGCACAGGAAATAAGCAAACCCTTAGCCATAATTATGAGAGCTTCCTTGGACTCAGGGGAGGTACCCATGGACTGGAGATGTGCAAATGTGACCCCAATTCACAAAGGAGGATCAAAGGCTGACCCAAGTAATTATAGACCTGTGAGTTTAACTTCTGTTCCCGGAAAATTAAAGGAGGCACTGGCTAGATCGTATTTATAGCTTAGCTTAATTTTCAGCACTCACCTCATAGTAATCCGCTCAGCTGGTGGAGGGTTTTACCACATACATAGTGGTCATCGTGTTAGCTTATATTTTCCTTTTCTTTTTTTCTCTTCAATTAATTTAATTCAATTAGGCAACCATGGAAGGTGCACTTTCCTTTCTTAAAAATTTTATAGCCCATAACTTAATTTTAAACCCATAATCCCTGTAAAGTATTAGAATCCTATAACCACTATGTATGTGGTAAAACCCTCCACCAGCTAAGCGGATTACTATGAGGTGAGTGCTGAAAATTAAGCTAAGCTATACATACGATCTAGTTATTACATTACAGCACATAAGGACTCCTTAAAAAATCTGGAGGCACTGGTTAAAGAAGCACTGCAGGATCATCTACACAAGACTTCAGTTATAGCTCGGACACAGCACGGTTTTGTTAAGGGGAAGTCTTGCCTGACCAATTTTATTGGATACTATGATGCAGTCACAAAAGAACTGAATGCAGGGAATAACTTTAATATTATATACTTGGACCTAAGAAAGGCTTTTTATACTGTTGCACATGGAAGACTGCTGCACAAATTGGAGCAGTGTGGCATTGGAGGCAAATTGCTGCTATGGATAAATGGGTGGTTGAGGGGGAGAAGACAGAGAGTGGTAATCAATGGACACTGCTCATCGTGGACTAATGTTATTAGTGGAGTCCCTCAGGGTTCAGTATTGGGTCCTTTATTGTTCTCTGTATTTATAAATGATATTGATGATGGTATATCAAGCTTAATGTCCAAGTTTGCAGACGATACGAAGGTTGACAGGGTTGTCAAGGACACTACCAGACACTATGCTGCTGCAACAGGATCTGGAAAGGTTGAGCAGATGGGCTGAGAGGTGGAAAATGAAGTTTAACATTGACAAATGTAAAGTACTACATATGGGAAACAGCAACCCCAGAGCAACGTATCAACTCTGTGGTACTACACTGACAGTGGTAGAGAATGAAAGGGACTTGGGGGTGGTTGTGCAGGCAGATATGAAGTTTTCTGAGCAGTGCAGACGGGCTGCAAGAGTAGCTCATGGTGTATTGTCGATGATATATAGGAATTTTTCTAGCAGGGATAAGGAGGTGATTATTCCTTTGTATAAGGCAAAGGTCAGGCCACACCTTGAGTACTGTATACAGGTCTGGAGGCCTCATTTTAAGAAGGATGTAGAGCTGTTCGAACGAGTACAGAGTAGGACAACAAGATTAGTGAATGGAACAAAGGGGTGCTCTTACGAAGAAAGGCTTAAGTTTTGCGAATTACAGTGTCTGGAGACTAGGCACCAGCGAGGTGATCTGATAGAGGAGTACAAAGCCTTGAATGGTTTGAGCATGCTCAATGCCAATGGGATTCTTCCTCTTGCTCAGAATAATCACCTGAGAGGGCATAAGTTCAAATTGAGGAAACACAGATGTAGGATAGATGTGCGGAAATTTGCCTTTAGCCAGCGGGTGGTTGTTTGGTGGAACAGACTTCCATCCCTTGTCGTGGAAGTTGATAGCCTAAATAAGTTTAAGGCTCAGCTGGACAGGTATTTCGAACGAACAGAGGGGTGAAGTGGAAGTGGTTATTTTTTATTTATTTATTTTACTTTATTTTTATTTTTGGCTGATGTTGCATAAGCTTGCTTTCTTGCATCAAATGCCTCTAGTAATGCTAATGCTAATTAAACCCCACCATAGGGTGGCATAGTGTTTAGGGAAAGGCGCCACCTGTGGTCGCTCACAGCTGCGCTAAGTTAAGCCCCACCAAGCGTGGTAGTTACTTTAGGGTTGCTGTTCCCCAAGTTCGCATTTTTTTTTTCAGCTTTTCTGACGGTCTAAGGTGTCCAGATCTGATCATTAACTAGTGCAGCAATCTTGGCATCATATGCATTTTGATATTTTGTTCTGTATCTTTTCGTTGATATCATTTAAGAAAATGAAAAAGAACAGTAGTCCCAGCACCGATCCTAGGAGAACCTCACTTCTAACGTTAACCCAATTTGAAGGGTTGAGCAGAATATGGATGGACACAACCCTCTGCTTTCTGACTAACAGCAACCCTTTTAGAATCCATCTTAGAATCTTACCCGTGATTTAAACGTGTTCCACTTACAGTAATCTCTCATGAAGGAGTAAACAATCTGGAAACTAAACATGATTTTCCATTTACTTTTTGTTTCCTTTCTGTGATCCTGTGCTTCGCTCTTTATCAAGACTTTCCTTCCATGATTTTCCTATAATAGCATTAAGAAGTTCACATTATATGTTATTTGATTCTTAGTCCTGAGGTTCTACCGCAGCACTTAAGAAATTGCTAAATTGTTTTGTTTCCTTCGAATTCAATTTCTATGGAAATGATCCTCTGCTGCACTCTTGATCATGGCTTCCATGATTTTCCTTACCACTCAATTCACTTATGGAAACTTAAAAAAATAAATAAATTTTATGTTTATACTCAGGCACGACAATCAAGTCAGTAGAGTTCACAATAAATCGTCAATACAAATATTTATCATATTTATTAGTCACGGGCTTGAACGCCGGTCCACTCAAGGAACGCGTGCTATATACTCTCACTCCTGACCACTGGGCTATGTCTCACAAAAATAATAATAATAATTAATAAAAAAAAGGAAATTAAACCTATCATCCTATGCGCTTCCCTTACCCGAAAGTATAATCCAGATGACCTTTGAATTTCCCCAAACTGTCGGCCTCTACCACCCATGAAGGCAACTTATTCCAGTAATTTATAACTCGCTGGCTAAAATAAAACTTCCTGCAGTCCAATCTAAACATTTCCCCCCGTAACTTGAATTTATGTCCCCTAGTTCTAGCATCATTTATAATCTTGAAAATATCGTCCCCATTCATTTTACTGATGCCTCTCAGAGCCTTAAACACCTCAATCAAATCTCCTCTAAGGTGTCTAGTTTCCAAACTCTGCAACCCACATATTCGAAGTCTTTCTTCATAAGGACGCAAACTCTGCAACCCACATATTCGAAGTCTTTCTTCATAAGGACGCCCTTTTGCCGATCTCACCAGGCGAGTTACCCTTCTTTGCACCTTTCAAGAAGCTCGATGTCTTTCTTTAGGTGCGGTCTCCATACTTGAACACAGCATTCCAAGTGTGGTCTAACATAAGCCTTATATAATGGGATTATCACGTCGCTATCTCTACTTGCAAAAGTTCGATAGATCATCGATAGGACACCATGGGCCTTCCTTGCAACCTGTTTACAATGCTCAGAGAATTTCATGTCTGACCGTATCGTAACACCCAAGTCCCTTTCCTCCAGTACTGGGTTTAGTTGAACTCCACCCAGTGAATAAGTTATTTTGGGATTACTGTTTCCCAGATGTAATACCTTACACTTTGTTGGATTAAAGCATAGCTGCCATTTCTTTGAAGAAGCTCAGCTTGACAGTGATCATTAACTACTCTACCAATTTTAACATCATCTGCAAATTTAGACATCACGCCCTCTATCCCTTCATCAATGTCTTTATGAAAATTAAAAACAACAGTGATCCTAATACTGATCCTTGGAGAACCCCACTTCATACATCAACCCAATCTGAGGAATAGCCATTTATCACAACCCTCTGCCCCTTGCCCTGAAGCCATCCTTCTATCCATCTAAGGATTTTCCCAGTGATTCCAACCTGTTCTAGCTTATAAAACAACCGCTCATATGGGATTGAGTCAAAAGCTTTGCTGAAATCTACATAAACAATGTCGAAATTATTCCCTAAATCTAGCTCGTGAGTGACCCTTTCAAAATAGCGAACCACATTTGTTAAACATGATTTTCCCTTTAAAAAACCATGCTGAGTATCCTTGAGAATTTCAATTCGATCCAAATGATCCTGAATTCCACCCTTGATCATTGCCTCCATGATTTTCCCTACTACTGAAGTCAGACTGACAGGTCGATAATTTCTAACTTCACTTTTAGAGCCACCCTTATGTACGGGAGATACATTTGCACTTTTCCAATCCAAGTGAATCTCCCCAGAGTCTAGTGATGCTTGCATAATTAGCCTCAATGGTTCAATGCACTCGCTTGCCGCCTCCCTTAAGATTATAGGGTATATTCCATCAACTCCAGGAGCCTTACTGGTCTGTAGACTCGAAGGTTTTTTCATTAAATAATCTTGCGAAATTTCAATATCATTAATTACATATTTTTTAACTTCGCTCCCACAATTTCCCATTGCCACAAAAGGCTTTTCATTTGTAAATATCGATGCAAAATAACTGTTGAGTTCATCTGCAACGGCAGCTGGTGTATTTAATACTGTCCCCTTTCCCTTACGTAAAGGTCCGATCTGGTTTGTCCTGCTCTTCTTGGCATTTATATATGTGAAGAATTCTTTATCCCTCCCCTCTTTGCTCTGTTTGCTAGTGATTTCTCATAAACTGCCTTTTCCTGTCGAACCTTTTCTGTGGCTCTATTACAGATCATCTTGTAGCTGTTATAGGCTTCAGTACTTTTTATTGCTCTGTAACCTTTCCATGCCACCTTTTTCTGCTCAGGTAATGCGGCAACTTCACTATTCATCCAACTTGGAACCCTCCTCGTGGAGTCTTTTTTTAATGGTATATACGCATTCAAGGCATCTGTGATTAATGTTTTAAAAACGTACCACAGTTCAATTGTATTCATTCTCTGCACGGTATCTACCCAGTTAATAGAGGCCATGTAGTACCTTAAGGCATCGTAATTTCCTTTTCTGAAATTAAAACCCATTCCTTTGCCTTTTACTTCTGCTACCTCTCTCGTCATCATCCACCGTAGAACTCCGTGATCACTTCCTGCTACAGGTTCCTCTACTGTCAGCCCTGTTATGTCATCTGATTCATGTGTGATGATGAGGTCTAGGATATTCTTTTCTCTAGTACTTTCCCTGACATGTTGATACAAATAACAGTCATCTAGTTGAATTAAAAATTTTGTTCCCCGTGTCCAGTTTCCTTCCCATTTACTCCAATCAATTAGAGGCGAAATTGAAATCACCCATAATAAGGCATTGACGCTTACTGCTTCAGATGGTAGATGACTTTCATCAACCGGTGAAATACCACCACTTTGCTTATTGGAGGCTTGAAGTGGTGAAGCCCATGTTTAGTCTCTAGAGCAAAGTTTCCGGCATCCCCCCTCTCCCCATACTTCTCCTTCGACCCATGCACGGTACTAAGTACTATAGGTTTTGATACCTTTCGTGTTTGGGGTTCTCATAAAAAAAAAAAAAAAAAAACTTGCCCATTCCATTTGCATGTAGAGGCTTTTGTCATAATCTTCACAATCACCTGGTCTGTAGATTACTCCTACTCGCATTATACCTTTGTTTCCAACTGTCTCACACCATACAGGCTCTATACTAGCATGTGAAATGTCTGAATCCGGGAAAGCTATCGTCGCACTCAGGCTGCTTCTGATAAGAAGCATTACCCCACCACCACTTCTATCTACCATATCCTTCCTAAATATATTATACAAGCCATACTGAAACTCATCATCCCCAATTTCCGGGTGGCACCACGTCTCTGTAAGCCCTATTATGTCCACGTTACTTGTTTTAACCAGCAGTTCGAATTCGCTCATTTTATGGACGACACGTCTAACGTTACTGTATAAAGAATTAAGATTTACTGTTCTTGTATATTTAACAACCCTAACACAACCCTTGAAGTTTTTTAGGCTCTCTTCCCTGATATTAGCTACCAGCTCACGTGAAACGTTTCTGCCCCCAGAACATCTAGATAATACGTCCAGTTGGGGTAACAGATAAGAACTCTTAAGGTATGTGCAAGAGTTACTACTTTGACCAATATTATCAGATAAACGCGTGTCAGTATTACCCACATCCCCCCTAACTAGCAGTTTCCCTGAACTTTTAAGGTATCCTCAATAATACTGGCAAAAACTTTTGCACCACCTTTGTTTAAGTGTATGCCGTCTCTACAAAACAAATTCCTTCTACCTACAAGTGTGGGCCATGATGATAGAAATTTCCCCCCTAAAGCCTTGCAGATTC
Organism: Mastigoproctus giganteus; assembly: GCF_048544385.1. NCBI lineage: Eukaryota > Metazoa > Arthropoda > Arachnida > Uropygi > Thelyphonidae > Mastigoproctus > Mastigoproctus giganteus. The sequence continues at coordinate 19,980,726 of NC_143583.1, read as the reverse complement.
CTTCAAGTCTTGAGTTAATCCACAAGGCTCTTAACATATAATCCCTCCTATCGTGTCTGGGCAGAATTGCAGACACATAGACATTATGGCCTAGCTCGCGACATTTCCTCAGCATAGTCCTGTATTTTTCCAACAAATCGTCAGATCGTGTACATTTAATATCATTAGTCCCCACATTAACAATAATATTCTCTTTACCCCCTTTAAAATCTGACAATCTGTTGGTGACATCATCAATATTTGCTCCCGGCAGAGATACCCTGGTTCTACTCCACCTGTCCTTATTACAAAAAATATTCTCCGTTTCCCTGACAATGGAGTCTCCTTATAAAACAATGTCCTTTTTAACCAGAGTAGTTTGGACTTGGTTTTTCTGTTTTGAGGCTCGAATCGGGTGTGCATCACTTGGTAGATTGCTGGAGTCTTGAGTCCCTGACGAGCTCCCAGATGCATTATTCTCGAGGGCAAGCACCCGTTTTTTCAGGGACTCAAATTGTTCCATCAGTGCACCAAATTGTAATTTAAGATCGGTGCACTCCTTACATCGATCGCAAAGAAAGGAATCCCCAGGTGAGGTAAAATTAGTCACCAGGTCGACCTTGGAAAACATTCCACAGGTTCCACAACGGATTAAATCATGACTCACCCATCAATCGCCATCGGCTATTTCCGTGTGAGTCACGATACCCTGATACGTGTTTAAGGCAGATCTCGTAACTACCATTATAAAATTAAATAAATATCAATGAAAGTTAACTTTAAAAAATTATATCTATAATATTATTAAAATCAAACTGTTACAGGAAAACCTATAACAAAATAATCCAACAATATCTAAATAAATCAAATATTTAAAAGCACTATCCAAAAGTAAACCACTTAACTGAGGGGCCTGACTAAGCGCGTCCGCTCACCTCGAATGCCAACACTCTCTATTTATACAATAATTTCCTGAAATAATAATCCGGCGATTTAAATCTGGCAATGTTTTGCTATATGAGACGATTACTTTTCCCTCAATAGTGCCATCTAGCACCTTCTTAGCTATGAATCTTTTTCATCGCTTGAGACATTCACCTTTGTATTCTAACAGAATATATCACGGTACCTTTTTTGTTTACATTGTCATCAATTCCAGCAGATCTCTTTCCTTTCTTCTCGTTGTAATTCCTTTGAAAAAACCTCGTATTAATGCTCGGTATCATTTCTATTTCTTAATGCCTCTTCTTTGCACCAACCATTTACCCGATAGTCTCTTAATTTTTTTTCTGCACTTATCTAACAAGAACTACATTGATTTTACTCTCGACATGCGTTTGTAAAAGAAATAACCTTGTTGTTTATTAGATTTTTTCTCTCCGCTTTGCCATTTCCCACTCAGAATTGGAACTGCGCGTTGTATATAAATATTTCTGTATAAAAGCATGTGTGTTCTTTGGTAACTTTTTCCATAAAAGGTGAAAAAGGAAAAAATCATAAAATTTCATTAATGGTGAAATGCTAAAGTATCGTTCGATATACACACGAACGAAGAAGTTACGCAAAACATAATCACCAATAACACACATAGTTACACACAACTTGACATATGGGAGTTATATGAGTTAAGAGAGAGAGAGAGAATGAATCCACTAACTCATACATCAGTCACATTGCCGGAACCACCTATTGCTCGATTACAAGACACGTCAGCGTCACTGAATACGATTGCGGCATACTCATCACCTGCCCAGAGACTAATATGAAACCATATTAGCATCTGGGTAGGCGTTCAAGGGGGTGTTGAACTCTTTGAAGTATCGTCAGATGGAAGGATATCCATTAGGAGAGGGATGCGCTTGCTGAAAGAACCGTCACTTTTTCATTTGATGCTTATTCTTAATAAAAATTCAGATTCGAACGAGACAGTAAAGACGTAGAGTCCAAAGTACGAGAAAATATGGAATTGTGCTTAACACTGACGTAGACTATGCTTTTATGTAGGAAGATTATCCATTCAAGTGAAAAAAAATCGTGTAATTGGCGTAAAATTTTGCCTCTAGTATTTATCACTAATAAATACACGCGGATCGACTTCAAGATTCTCTGGAATATCATTTGGGCTGGTATTAATCTAACTGCTAAGTGTAATTCCAGCAGATCGATCTCTTTCCTTTCTTCTCGTTGTACTTCCTTTGAAAATATCTCGTATTAATGCTCGGTATCATTTCTATTTCTTAATGCCTCTTCTTTGCACCAACCATAGACCACTTGCAAATAAAGTTCTTTCGACTCAGGTGGATGATTAAACAACAACTAATTCACGTCCATGACCAGGCTGTTGGGTGCAGATATATTAAGACATGTGTTTATCCGGTCATACTCTATGGCACCGAAGTCTGGACTTCGACTGCTACGACCCATCTTAAACGGATTTTCGCGGGGGAATTCTGGCTACTGAAGTGGGCCATATGGAAATTTCGGCTTCCCCCTACACCAAGGACCACCCAGATGGTGGCAGCTCTCAACATGAGACGTCTTCCTGCCATCATTCACGAGAGAAGACTCGTCTTTGCCATCAAAATGATGGTCGGCATTATTTCAGTACCAGATTTCTGGGCTAACTGCGAATGGAGGATCCCAGTCCCAAGCCTTAGGGATAATCCAATCCTACAGGACATTCCAAATCGGTTAAAGCTAACTGATCGGTTCCTACCCATGCAAGACATACAGTCCTTGCACGGCGGCCTCTAGAAATTCGCAGTCGATAAGGAATATAGGCAGAAAGTACTCGGTCGACTTCCTTCCCAGGACCACGTCAGAGGACATTAGAACCTGCTCCCGGAGACCTATTCTTCACTACCTTGAATCCATCATCCCAGTGTTCAAACCTTTCAGGAGTCATAATGCTTTTTTTTGTGTTTATTATGTTGTGTGATTTCTTTTATGAAAACCCCTGGCTTGTAGCCGTGAAGGGTGTTGTATACAGCAATGTGCATTCTGTATATAATAAAGAGTTCTTCTTCACTTCTTCTTCTAATCTCATTTTAAAAGCACAGGAAAGGCAAGGCTCAAAGTAAAGAGATAGTTGGGACAGTGATTTATCCTTCTTGCATTTTTATAGGGACTGTTAGTCTCATATCGTTGATAATGTGAAGATGCTTCTGAATGTTTAGCGTAAGGCTCTGTTGTGCTTCGGTGCTCTCAGTCATAAAGCTCAGTATTTAGGAGCACTTAAAGGTTAAAAGTTAAAAGGAGCGACATCTCAGGTTTCAGCAGCAGAAATAATGGCAGGACAGAGGTGCGGTTATATTTCCTTGGGACAGCGAGATTGCTAGAACATTATATGCGAAGCTTCATTCTCCCTTGCATACTGGACATTTGCTTTCAGGAGAAGCGTTATTTGGGGACAAAATCATTCTCGTAGGAATTATTAGGGTTTCATAACGATTAGATGCGATCCATTTATTTACTGCTCGGCACAAGGTCGCTAATTGAGGCTACCTGTTTGCTAATGATGGAACCAAAAAGTTCACAACGGTAGGTTCTATTCTCTAATGAATAATACAATCGCCTACGGGATGAAGTTATTCAATTAAAATGATATTAGTTACTTGAGATCGACTCTGAATAGTGTAGCCGTTTCTAAAGGGCCGTAAGCCAAAATATCTGCCAAAGTAAGGGTCAACATTGATAGAAAAGTCAATAACGTCCTTCTAATAGTTTTCTCTCAAACTATTAGAATAATTTCAACAAAATACCTAACCGTCAAAGTATTGGGTGAACGACTGTTGTTACTGATGGTTCCTCACATCATGTTGATCCGATATGTCTCTTTCATGAGGCAGGTTGGATTACCACTCTCCCAGGCAGTATACTCCATCATTAGGCTCCACCGATGGTGCATACAGCCATCATTGAATCTCGAACAGAAATCGTGGCTCCACTAGCAACGACATGATATCATTCTTCTTCTTCTTCTTCCCAAGCAGCTCTCTCTGTGCATTACTCCAGACTGGCGATAATGGGATCGAGTGCGAACAGACCAAGATCTATCCAAGAACTTTCTGTATCCATTCTTGTCAACAGCGTCCAAGCGTTTGGCATCATGATCACACAAACGGCGATTTGCCGCGTTGACCATTTTAGCTTCTGACAACTCAATAACCCCACCCGTTTTGCAGTTCTTCAGCTGTACATAACGTTGCCCTATGTTGATAAAGGAATTGCATATTTCTTATTATCAATAGCAAGCAATGTATCAGACAGATTACGTTGGAAAGAGAGAAAACACTCAGAAAGTAGTATACTACGCCTTCTCCATGTTTTTTTCTTCCGAGAACCCTAAAAAAAATAATATTCATTCTCTTTTGTATTCTTTTGTATTCCTTTCAACTTGGGATACTTTATTTCTTCTCCTATTAGAGTTCCTTTAATATTCTTAACTGTGTTCGTTCTTAAGTGTCCTCATTTTCTGTGTCAAGAGAGGTGTTTATGTAAATACTGTCTAAATTGGCTGCCGAAAAAGAAGAAAAGTTTCTACATCTTCCCCTGAGGATGTCTGACTGGAAAAGAAAGTTTCCTATAATGATGGAAATCTACTTAGCGAAATATTCTCTCAAATTACCACTTCAAGAAGCGAAATCATTCAACCCAAATACGATGCACAAAAGGAATAACTAGCAAAATGACAAAAAAGAGGCAAAACGTTCGTAATTCTCATCTGATTTTTGCTCCTAAATGATCCGCAGACTCCACAATTAGCGAGAAGACTAGTTGAAGAGTGATAAATAAAGGACTTGAGGGTATTCAGTTAATGATTAAAGCTGGTTATTTAATGATTATGGGAGCTATTTGCTCTGAGGCGTGCAGTTTTAATTGCGAATGTATCACTAAGACAGCCTTATTATAAATAAAAAAAATCTATCTTTTCTGAGGGAATTCATTGAAATTTGGATTTCTAACAGTTGAGATGACACGCAATTGTGACCACACTCTGACTTGTTCTTGTGGCTAGATCCTTTCTGGCTTATCGAACTATAAAAAATATAGTTTCAGTCTGTGTATGAAGTATAATGATATAGTTAATATAATCTTAATGTTAATAGGAAATCGGTATTCTCTTCTCTTAAAGATTCAATCCCTCTCTTAAAGTTGCTATCCATCTTAGAATGTTCAATAAAACTTGGTAATAGAAAGTGGGGAGAATCGATTTGCTGTTTTACTGTGCATTAGTAGCATCAGCCATTATGCGCTTGGTGGGAGGAACTAATATATTAACGTTCTGTTAAGACAACAGATGGTTCGAAGTTGGACCTAAAACGTCTTTAGGGACCATGCGCTACACATTTTGAGTCGATTAGATTCTTCCTTAAAGAGTAATGTTCAAAAATCGAAACCTTCCGATACACTGGAAATTTGAATTCTATATGGGGCAGCTAAACAGAAACCAAATAGAAAGTTTCGTTTTCATTTCTTTTCTATCCCAAGGATTAACGAAACCAACGCTTAAATTTTGAGTCATTCTGACTTTTTCTTATTGAATAGGCCTGAAAAAAAAAACCGAAACTTCCGTTTATATAGAGATACCTCGAATTTTATGAAAAAAATTCCCAATTTCTATGGATACTCCGATATTTTTTTCTAAAAGATTTATCTGAATTTAGACAATTCTTTCTGAAAGACCCAAATATAAAATTTCAAATATAATGAAAGTATGGACGTCGTGGATACATTAAATGCTTCACGTATTTCTGAACACGCCTAAAAACTGACAGATTTCTAATGTCCGATTTGAATTAAATTAAGAACTTCATCTTCAGCATGTTCATAAATGGACATGAAATTGTCCAGAGACAAACATGCTGAAGGCAATATTAAATGACGTATTAATTTACTCGCATTATTAAATATTTTCTTAAACATTCTTAGGTTCATCTGTATTTTATTTTTAATAGGAGTAAGCACATAGCGCAATGTAGAAAAGTATTGATTATAACCTCCAAATACGAAAGATTTCAAGATCCTATAGTATCTCATTTGGATTGAGAATACAAGGAGATACTTGATTTGAGACTTGAATATCTGTACATTTTAATCATCAAGAAATGTACAAAGGAAATTTGATTCTAAGAACAGAACTAGCAGCAATAAATGAGGAAGAGGAAATGTTAGTTAGGCTAGTTTGGACAATGAATGTAGATCTCCTATTCCCCACTTAGTTGCCTGGATAAAAAATTCACTATACTCGGAATGGTAGAAATCTAAATTACAAAAAAAAAAAAAAAAATGCAATGGTCCATTCACTTTCCCATTTTTAAAAAGTGCATAAGGGGATATATCTCCTATTCCCGTAAAGTTGTTTGGGTAGCATATTCCGTATACAATGCCCTACCATTAATATCCGGGCACTCCTCCATGGGCGGGGAAACAGGTCCTATGCATGCAACACGTCACAGAACCTGCTATAAATATGCACACTGGGCTTCGAACAGACAATTACAAAAGTGGGTATACAGGATAACACGTTCAACAGAATTACCTCAACAGTTCAACAGAATTGATCACTTCAACAAATGCTAGACACCGATTAACATGGTGTAAGGAGCGCGAATCCTGGACTGTAAAGCAGTGGAAAACAGTGCTATGGACAGACAAGTCGCGGTTCTAACTCTACCAGTCTGATGGTCATTCCTGGGTGTGGCGAATGCCAGAGGAACAGTTCCTTCCTGATTATATCCTCCCAACAATGAAGTTTGTTGGAGGCAATGTCATGGTATGGAGCTCCTTTTATGGTTTGGCTTGGGCCCTTTAGTCGTTATCGACAAAACCATGAATGCTGTGCAATACCAGGACAATTATGCACTTCCAACATTATGGCAGACAACGCGCCATTCCATACTGCTCGGGTCATAATAGAGTGGTTTGAGGATATGGGTGTGGAAAAGTTGGGATTGTCCAGCCCAGAGTGTCCAGCATCTTTGGGATGTATTGGATCGTCCGGTAGGTGCACGTTGAGATCACTCAAAGAACAAGGCCGAACTGGTGGCTGCGTTAAAGGCCGAGTGGAGGAACATATCACCTGACATTTATATAAAAAGCTGGTTGAGAGTATGCCGCGAAGATTGAAGGACCTCATAAAAGCAAAAGGTTGCAGCACAAAATATTAAATACACAATAAAAGCTCGTTTTTTGCCTAAAAGCAGGTGTCCAGATATTAATGATAGGGCAGTGTATTTGGTGTATAGTGAATATGTATTTTGGGATAAGGAATATGTTCGCCCTGTGACCTTGTTTAAAAATCGGTAAGGTGATGACTGGACAGTGCGTTGAGGGAAGCAATGATATTTCCAGTTTCATTCATTTTTTAAGCAAAAGCATCAGGGAGATAAACCTAATGAAATTGAGGTATATTATTATATTATTCGTTGAGGAAACAGGTTATTTTATATTATCTTCTGAATCTATCCAAATATCTGTTCAATCAGTTTTAGCTATTTAAAAGAAATTTGCCGAATTTATTCACAAGTTACAAGTTAGGTGAGGTGAAAGCTAGTTTTTTTGTTGCTATTATTATTATTATTATTACTAGGAACCGTAACTTTATTGTGCAGACAGCATTTTTGATTTTTCGATGATTGGGTGTTTTATGGAGCAGATATCTTTTTTGATATCTGCTTACTGGCCACTCCACTTTGACATGAAATCATTTAAACATTCAGTTTCGTGCAGATTCAATTGCATAAAATAGCATCTATTTTCTGCAGGTAAAAGTTGTAATTATTATTTTTTTGTAAAACTAATATCGCATTTGTGATGTTCAAATAATATTTGAACATGGCATGTTCAAAACGTATACGTTTTTTTTTTTTACATTAACAACATAAATGAGCGCAAACTAAAAGCAGATATATTATATTATATCTAATAAATAATAAAATTTTCATCACTTTATTTTGATAAATATATTTTTGGCAGCATAAAGCTGACAGATTCTTGGCCACTACTGCACATTCAGATACTGCAATTTCAATAGTACACGCTGTACATAAATAAAGAAGACATTTTTATCCCTTTTTCTCTCTCCACACACAAAAAAAATTCACAGTTTGGGAGACAACTCGTGTATTCAAGGAAAATAGATGTACGTCTATTTTATATGAAACAGATCGTGACGGATTCGAGGAAGAATAAATAGCTTCCTATTTATTACGAAAACTCAAGTAAAAAACATTGATATGCCATACGCAAAGAAGGTTGGAGAAATCTGCGAACGAGAATCCACAAAATATAGAATTTTATATGTCGTTGAGCACTTTAAATACGATCTTTTTTTATTACGATGAAATGTCTTTCAGAGAGATGGATTTTCTTTTCCTCATCTGGTTTCTGTCCTACCGCTATATATCTATATTTAAATAAATAGCCTTCGAAATGAGATGTTGTCATTCTTCTGCGATCTAAAGCCTAAAAGCCGAATCTATAAACGCATGGAATAAGCGTTTTCAGTTTATCTAACGCAAATTTCTCTTATAAACATTTTCTGCAGTTCTTATCTAGTGGAATATGTAATATTATTCAATTAGGATGAACTACTAAATCCTTCAAATAATTACATTATCTACATCTGCGCACAATTTAATAAGGCACCACTTTCCTAATTCGCATACGACTCGGAAAATATATTTTTATTATCTACTCTAATTCCATCGTGTACTGCACCGGCTTAAATTAGAACAATTAGTCGTCTAAGCGTTCAATTTGGAATGTCAACAAATGGTTGTGCGGTGCGAAACCGAAGAGTAAATGCCCATGTTGGGAAACGATGAAAAATGAGATGGCACTTCGTAGATTACATTTGCCACACTCGGCACGTTAAACGCAATTATACCAGAATGCTAGTAAAGCTAGAACTGTACCATCCTTTGTTTTATCTGATCCATACATTAGTTTCTTAATTGGCCATGGTGAAGGGATGGGCCCATATCATACGGAACTACACTTCCAGACGAAGCCGCTAAGAATTGGGCTGATTGCGTCGTTACTTAAAGTGGCTATAATTTTGGAGTAGAAATTTTACATGGTTTAATTGAAATCCCTTAAAACTTCGGTTTGTGGATGGCGGAAGAAGCATATAAAATTTATTCTATTACAGATTTCCATTTGGTCCAGCAGTTAGTAAATAACTTCTAAAATGAAGTTAACAGTTCAAGGAATAACTAGATGGACAAATAGCCAGATGGATGGCTCAAGGGAAAAGATTTGGAGAGAACCAAATTAGATGGCTCTAAATTAGAGTCACTCTACGTCAGTGAACCCCTCAGTGTGTATGAATGCATTCCCTGGTCGAGATGTTTGTTGGAGAAAAACCAGTGTTCCTTGAGAAATACCATGGTAACTCTTGCACGAGACTACTTACACTGGACACTAGCATAGAAAAGCATATAAAAATTCTTTCGCACGGGAAGTTGTAGGAACCTACAAACTACACGGTGTATATAAATTGTTCACGTGATTATGACGCTCGATTAAAATTTTATTATAATTGGTATCTTAAAATGGTTTGTTGCAGGTTCAAAGTAACTAGAGTTTTTTTTCTCATGAGCCTTGATCCGAGCAAGCACTGGGCAGCATTAAAATGGCAAAAAGGCAGGAGAAAGCAATGTGCGTGTTGTGGCTGTGGGATACCAAATCTCCAGTGACTCTGAACAGACGTTTTCAATGGAATTCTAGAAAGATCCACCTACAGAACAATCAATGAGACGATAGTTGAAACAGTTTCAAGAAACCGGTATTAGGTATTAGGTATGTTCGGGGTCTGACGGCACCTGGGATTTCTCCCATCTCCGCGTATGTTCTCTGTATCGGACAAGCCAGAGATTTAAAAGTGTGAGGGATATGTACTGTGTAGTTTGTTGTGCCCATTGTTCGTCCGGCCTGTTAGCCGCCGGGCCCCTAGTGAGACCCGACGTTACCAATACCTGCCACAGGGAGGCCGGCCGGGTGTTACCAATATTTGTACTCTGGCTGGTCTTGCCACTTACTTTCCTCGGATTTTAGTGGCTAGGACCAAGAAAAAAAAAAAAAAAAAAAATCGAGGTTGATATTAGTGATACTTTACAAGTTAGTATTAATAGTGCGCGACGTGGGGCTGTGCGGTGAAAGTGAGTTTTAAAAACCAAATAGGTTCGGGCAAGAATTTTGATGTTCTCTTTTGATTTTGACATGTAGGGCTAAACGCTGTGCAAGACAAAAGTTTGGGGGGAGGATGAAGACTGGGGGGAAGAAATTGGAAATAAGGGGCCGACAGAGTAGATGGCCCCTGCAGGTAGTGAGGCATGCCCGTGCCCCACCAGAGTGAAAAATTTGGGGAGGCAAGCCTCTCCTCCCCAGGAGTTTGGAAAGAAAGATCCGCTCAAGAGAGTGCGGATTTGGGTCGCCAATAGGCTGTTCCGGCGGGAGAGTGCCACGTATGTCGTCTCCATCAGTTTGCAGGCCCTAAAAAATTGGCCGTTGAGTCTCATCTAGGTGGGACACTAATAGGGGGTTAAATCTGGATGTCATCCTTCCAGACTGCATGTGGTCTGGGGCTTATTTTCTGGTCATTATCTTGGGGTCATAATCAAGTCTACTGGCTGTCATTATGGGGTTTTATCCCTTCCGTGATGTTTGCTAGTCCTTACACTTCCTTTTGTCATTATGTAGTGGGTCTATGCTGCAAGGTCTTGGGGCAGTGTCCCTTTGTTCTGATGTCACGACTATTTAAAGGTGTTTTTTCGCTTCTATTGGCGGTAATCATGACTCTTGTAGTTCGACAATCTATTGTCACTTGTCTTTTCCTAGTGCATTTTGTAGTCAGTCCAAGATCTGTATAGTCGGTTCCTCTGTGTCGTCTCGCTGCTATTTGCAGTTTTGTTTTGTCTCATTCCGTTAAGGTCTTCTGTATATGGCGGCTAGTGTTTGGCGCCTGGTAAATAATCCCTGGGCAAAATCAGTTAAGGCTAAATATTCTTCTTGTGTATCTAGTAGATGTGACTCGAGATCCCTCGGTAAATAGTGAACTCTAGTTATTAGTCTGCATCTAAGGTCTTCGTATTGGACACACTCAAACATAATGTGCACCCAGCTTTCTTGTTCCCCGCAAGTACAACGCGGATCCTCCACTATTCCCAATGCTGTAAGCTTTGCATTGAAAGCCCCATGACCCGTAAGGAGGTAGGTCGTGTAAAGTCCGGGTTGCAGCCAGGTTGGAAGAATGGGGTATACTCTGTCTACGTCCGGGATGAACTTTTTGGTGATGTTCCCTTTTGTTGTGTTTGTCCAGCGGTATTTCCAGGTTTCTTTTAGGTATTTCTGCAGCCTGTTCTTTTCAGCCTTGTGGGTTGCATTGTTATCCACTGTGTAGTCTTGGTGGGTGCAAGGCATTCCTTTGGTTATATAATAGGCTATTCCAGTACGTATGATGTCCAGGTCAAGGGGAAGGGCTCCGGCCAAGACCTGTAGGGCAACAGTGCTAGTGGTGCTACAGGCTCTGGTAATGGTTAACAGGATAGTTCTATGGATTGAGTCGATTATGCGTCTATTTACGGCGGTTGATGCCTTGTGATACCAAACCGCAGAGGCGTATGTTATAGCTGGTAGGAATGTCGTTTTATAATATAAGGAGAGCACGCGACGTGTAAGTCCCCAGTCACGACGAACCACACGTGCTAACAGTGCAGAGTACTTCTTTATCTTTGTTCTTAAATGTGTGAGATGCTGCTTGAAGGAAAGATTACAATCTAATATCACCCCCAGGTACTTAAGCTGGCTTTGGAGTTTCACTGTGGTGTTGTTCACCTTTATTTGAGGTGGCCTGTGCAGGTCAAGGGAGCCTTTCAGTAAGATTGAGGATGTCTTAGTTGGTGAGATTTTTAGGCAGTGTAAGATGGTCCAGTCCTGTAGTATCCTGATGGCATGGTTTGCTTTTACCTCCAACTGGGTTCTATTGTCGGCAGCAATTTTCAAGATTAAGTCGTCGGCAAAAGCTTGGGTTTGGACGTCACCAAGGTCCATGGCCAGGAACTCATCCAAGACAATGTTCCACAACAGCGGCCCCAGGACAGGACCCTGGGGGCAACCCCTGCAGACACGGCGGTTTACCCTACCATAGGGTGCCACGACACTAATACTCCTGTCGGTAAGGTAAGACTTGATAGTGAGATACAAATTGCAGGGAAGGTTGGCCCGCCTTAGCCTTGCCAGGACACTTGGCCACCAAATGGTGTCGAAAGCCCCGGCAAAATCTATGGAGATGATTAGGTAGTATTTACTGCTGCAACTGGCCACACCGTGCAGCAGATGTCTAAGTGCCTCTACTGTCGAAGACTCAGGCTTAAAGCCGAACTGGGTAGACATGTGCAGTTCAGCACTCTTGTAATGTGTGTCAATTCGGGCATATAGCATTCTCTCAAATAGTTTGCTGATCACTGGTAGCAAAGCTATCGGTCTGTAAGTGGTTGGCTGTTGTGGAGGCTTCGTGGGTGTTTTTGGGATCAGCTTCAGTCCCGCAGTCTTCCAGTTTCTTGGGAAGATGCCTTGATGCAAACAGTTGTTAAACAGATTTAGAAGGAGTTCGGGGGTCAGATCCGTTACTTTTTTGACAATTTCCGGTTCGAGATAATCGAGGCCAGGGCACTTATTATTTCTTACGTGATTTGCCGCGGATTTGATGTCATCTAGCGTGAACGGTGGTTCACGGGAGTCAGTGGTGTATATGTCATTTTCTTGGCATATTCTATGCTGTTCAGGTGAAGTAGGCATGGCAGTCTCCAGGAAAATAGTGCCCAGAATATTTGTGATTGACTGTTGCCATGTGGTGGTTTGGCTCCCCTGTGGTATCAATGTGGTAGAAATAACTTCCCCCCTGGGGAGTTTTTGTGATTATCCTATAGACTACCCCCCATGGCTCATTATTTCCTGTTATGCCTGCCAAGTTTTCCCAGGCTCTTTGTTTGCTCTTGTTTATCGCATCCGTATATCTGTTTCTTGCTTCTCTATAGTGCTCCTTTAGTATCTGGACCTCAGCAGAAGGCCATGTGCGTCTTGCCCGTTGAAAGAGTTTTCTTCTTCTCATGGTCTCCCTTCTGAGTTGCTGGATCTCGTGAGTCCACCACGGGACTGCTCCCGGTTTGGGATTTCTCCTCTTCATTGATGCTTCACTCGCCGCAAGTATTATTTCCGTTACCCTCTTTTGATTCTCGTCTGGATCCCCATTCTGGTTTGTTGTTTCCAGGTGTAGGGCTGCAGCGGGCATTAAAACCTCTCTGAACCTTTCGCAGTTCGCCCAGCGGATGGCGAAGCGATTTAGTGTTTGTTTAGGTATCAGTAGCCTGTTTAATGATCTTCTGATTTGGCAGGTAATCACCCTGTGGTCGGAAGTCGTCCACGAGTCTCTGACGATCCAATCATCTATGTAACCTGCAAGGTTTCTCGTGGACAATGTGACATCAATAGTCGCCTCCCACAGGGTATTACAAAATGTAGGCATCTGGTGTGGTCTGTTCAGGATAGTGAACCGGGAGTTCGAGAGAAAGTCCTCTAAAATCTGTCCATTTCTGGTACCTCTCCTGTCTGGGGTCAGACTGTGCCAGGCTGGTGAGCGGCAGTTTACATCTGCCCCAATTATGATCCTTTGATCAGGGAGCATGTCGGTCAAGGCCTGCAAGTACCTGGTGATGGGTGCGATGTCCTCGCCCGGCCTGCTGTAAAGGGCCACAGCATATATTTGGCCCAATGGCGTTAAGATGTGGGCACACGCCGCCCAGGGTGCACAAAGCTGTATTACTTTAGTCACAGTATAATTGGGATTGCGCACCACAACTGCAGCCCAAGGGGTGTCACTCTCGTCATGGACTATTTTGTATGCAGCCGGATATCTGCACACTCGTTTTGAGTGGGTATATGGTTCCTGTAGTAGTAAGACGTCAGCTGCTTCCTCGTCCGCTATGACCCTAAGTTGCTGGGCCACTGCTCTAGCTCTCTGCGCGTTATGCTGTATTATTGCAATTTTGGATCTATTGTACTCTTTAGGGCGTCTCTCCATAGTCGGTTCGTGACTGGTATAACCCTTTTACTTTAAGATAAACTGGACAGTTCGGGTCTCTGATAGAATGCGAATGGTCCATTTTCCCTGCCTTGCAGTTTGTACAGATTGGATCTTGCTCCTTGTTTGGACATGTTTTATATTCATGTCCCCTGCCAGAGCAGTGACCGCAGGTTGATTCTGTTTGTGTACATGTATGAGTTGTGTGGCCGTATTTACAACACCGGAAGCATTTCGGGACTGCCACATGCTCCCGGAATCGGTGGGATCCCCATTCAATGTAGATTCTCTCTTGATTCTTTAATTGCTGCCAGACAGTCGGGGCCAGCTCTAGAACCCAGTTTCTGTTTGGTCCTGCCCTAGATCTGGTGGAGTACCTAGGCTGCACCAGGGTTCGCTGTTCCTGTAGTTGCTGGGGGGTCGGTCTCAGATTTCTGTTTATTATCTCTGTGGCTAACTGTTCCGGGGTTAGGTCTTTGTCAATGTCAAAGACAATGATAGCAGGTCCTCTCTTTTTTGGCAATTCTGCAGTCAAACCCAAGGTGGCAATTTTTGGGTTATCCATTATCGTCTGTATGTCTTCGTTTCCCTCCGTTTCAATAACGAGTCCTACATTCCTCGTTTTCCGAATGGACTTTATCTTAGTAGCTTTGAGGTCATCCCTTAGTTCCTTCATCACAGTTGTCTTTATTTCTTCACTAGTTCTCTTTTCCTGGGGGGCCATCTGTGGCCACAGGTCTAAGCACAACCAAGTTGGGTGTCATCAAGAGAGGTTGTTTTCCCTGATTTTGATTACTCCTCAGCGTTGCAGCATATGTGGGAGCACGCTGTTGCATTTTATTTGTCCCACATTCTTTATAGGCCTGCAGCCTCGCGGTGACCTTTTCATTTTCAACATATGTCTTGAAAAGGATAGTCTCCATCTTGTTAAAGATTGTGACGATTTGCGACCTCACAAGGGTGGTTATTCTATTATTCGGTTCTTTAAATATTGATTCCAGTGCTGTTTTGAGTGCCAGTGACTTTTCATAGACAGTGCCCACCGGTAGGGAGGGATCTATGGGGGGAGATTCCTGCTGCTTTTCATTGTTTGTTTCTTCGTTCGCATTGACATTTTCCTGAGTGTCCTTATTCTCAGTTTGGGAGCGTGTTCCCCGCTCTATTTTCGCTGTTAACAGCTTTTTGTTTTTACGCTTGCTTTGTGTTTGGGGGGTCCCAGGACAGGCGTCTTCTGTGTCCTCTTGTTGTTCTAGGGGGGTTATCTCGTCGTCCTGCCCTTTTGGCTGAGTTTCTTTCAGTTTATGATTTTTGCTATCCATATCAGCAAAGGTTCCGGATATTCGGACGTGCGGATTATCGGGGTTGTCAATCTTTATATCAGTTTGTGGCTGTAATATGCTGGTGAACAATACCCGCTACACGCATACAGGGCAAAGAGATTATTTTGTAGGTTTTTAGGGCTTCCAAAGTTTGGTCCGCTCTAATCAAAACGATTATTCTAAACATATACTGCCAGCATATTGCTGTACTGGTTTACATAGGAAAATTTCTTAAAAACGTTCATATCTCTAAATATAGTTAACGAAAAGTCACAAAAGGTCACCTGTACATCCAGTCCAATTTCCTCTTTCTTCCAACACCATCTGTATGCTTCAGTCTTCTGTTGGTACTTGTTTCAGAAGCTGGAGAAGAGAGTTACCCACTGATACCAAAACTTTATGTACTGTACGTATCGTATTCCCAGCAATATCCACTAGGCCTAACTGTCAACAATGCGTGTTTGACTACAGCAAAGCGTTAGCAGAATGCTAAGCCTAAAGGGATTTGGTCTATGACGAGAGAGTACAGACCAGATAACCCTCGTAATAACAAAATTTTTTACCCACTTAATCCACTTGTGAAGTTCTTTTAGCTGGCACACTTTTCCAGTGGAAGAAAATACTTTAAACACATTAATATAACTCAACATTCAGGAGCTCCAGAACACGTGGCTATACTGAATGACGGCCATTAAATAGCCAAGAAACCGGTAGTGGGATGCGTGTTAATCTAGTATATCAGCAAAGAAAATTTTCGAAATTCATGGTGTTTGCCCGAAGCCCTACAAAATTTATCCGCAGGCAAGCCTGCAGCTGCAAACACCACGAGCAATATTGCACAGGGTTGTTCGCAAGTGATTGAAATGTTATGCTTGCAAACTGCAAGTCATTCAGGAAATTAAGGTTCACAACTATTAAATCCCTCAGGGTTATGGTTAATCCTGTTCGCATTAGTGATTGAGCCATCTCGTGGTCATGTCGCCGCTCACGTTCTTCAAGGGTCACCGCTCAGCATTTATTTTCATCCCACGTATACAAATTTGTGAGGTCAGCATTCTCTTCCAAAAATGCTAGAATCCTTCGGAACAAGATTTCCACCATCCTGGAACTACTGGCCGTTGACGATTACAGTTTCATTGCAGTTACTGAAACGTAATTTACACCCGAAAGTTACTTAGGCACTCTCGATGACAATTTTAAATTTCATTTTCATGCTACTTCTAGTGAAAATCGAACGGGCTGGTGGAGTATATCTGTTCATCTCCATGGCTTTCCCTCCCACCGTCAGTATTAAGCTTCTCAACTTGAAGATGGAGCCATCCGCGTGGTCTACATTCATGGAACCCTTACCCTTGTTGTAGTCGTGGCGTACTATGCTCCATGTGTATCCTTTGGTCCGCTTGACGATCTCAGCTTCTGGTTAATCTTCATCACTAAAATCATCTGACATCGTAATTTGTGTTGGTGACTTTACTCTTTGTGATTCACTTCCCACACCGATATTGCCACTCGCTGGCCTAAGCAACTTCTAATTCTTAACGGTATAGAAGCTGCTTCTCCAGCTGCTAGGAGTGCAGCCAAATGTTAGACAGAATCTTTTCTAATACCCAAATTGCTGTTTTCGCCAAATATCCACCATTTCGACCACCTTCCTCTACAAGCCATATGCACTGTATCTTGCCATCTTACGACCCAAAATGCCTGAGTTAATCTGTCTCAGGCGAGGATAGCAAGGATTTTTATTCCGGAAATTCGGATTTTTCGTCCAGCAAACAGAAAATCTACCTTAGAACACACGCAATTTTCAGAAAATATACACAGAGCAATATAGCCTTAGCCGCCGATGCTCCTAAAATTCAACAACAAAAAGTTGCACCACAAGACCTTCGCTTAAGTCTCTGGTTAAGACAGCTTTATCACCACTCTTCCTGAACCAAGATCTTGCCAAGTTCCTGTGCACCTTTTTCCCTGGACAGTCTACCTTCACATTCCTCTGTCTAATGCCTGGTTTTGGTCTGCTCGCTGACTTTCTTTTATTTTACGCATGACAATATCTAGGTGATGCCGATTCTCCTCGCAAAACAAACCATGGTGAACATTCAACTTATCTATCCTGTTTGTCTGCGCGGTAGCACAGTGGTATCGTTACCGGGCGGAAAGAGCCTGGGTTAGAATCCCGTCGATGACGCGAGGAACTTTAATGGGCTTTTTTCACTCAGTGGCTGATTTAGTCGCATTTACAGACACAAAAAAACGCAGAAAGCATTTCGAAAGTTTCGAAGGCAGCCATCTCACAGGATGTATGTGCCGATTTCTCAGCTCAGCGGTCCCTGTTTAATACAGCCAAGAAAGCAGCCCTAACTGAATTCGTCAATGCTGGATCACGAAAAGGAAAGAGGATCTTTTCGCAAAAACGCATTCATTTCTCAAAACTTCCAGATTTGGGCATATTTCATCCACTAATCCTCAAGGATTCTTCATGCTGTAACTGTATGAAATCTCAATTTCACCTTCCGAATTAAAGTGGCTAACTCCTCTCCGAACTTCTTTGCAATAAGATCGGATGCTATTACAAACTGCTGCTTCAAAATTGGTATCTTTTTCTTCCTAGGCATCTTTGCAAATCTTTACAACCAAACTCTCAACTCAAGCCTATGCAACCCCTGCTCGGAAATGCTACAGAGTTACTCCTGTATTTAAATGTGCACAACTACATGAGCAAACGACTTCAGGCTTATCTCTATTTGCTCCCCATTACTAAAGTTTTCAGACAAAATTCTCTTGAAACTACTTTCTAGGAAAAATTTCACCAGAATCAATTCACTATGGCATCTCAGCACGTTCAACTGAAACATGCCTTCAACTCATTTCCATGATTTACGCAACACGGCAGACAAATCTGCACTGCTTCTTCTTTGATATCACCGCTGCCTTCGACTCAGTTGTTGTGGTCCTGATATCTCTGGTTTAGAACTATTACTGCATCTATGGACCAAAAGTGGTTCAACAGTTACTTTACAATCGCATTCTTATATTCTCTAGCAAATCTGTAGCCTGTATTCAGAACATTAGCTTAGGCATGCCCCAAGGAGGGGCCCCTTTAGCCCCTTGATCTTCTTAGCCATACTACACTCTTTCCTTTTCTTTCAATTCACCCGAACTTCAACTCTTATGCTGATGATATTTTCCTGGCAGCCTCTTGCTGAAATATTAGCCTTTTCAGTTCACAGTTTAGGGTTCAACAATTGATTAAGATTCCAGGATTATATGAAATTTTTTGGTCTGCATGTCAACCATGCAGAAGGATCGTGTGCTCTTTCAACCTCCTCTTTCCTACAATTTAGAATCCAGTTTAAATTTAAATGACCTTCTAAAAAATGACAATGTGCATAGAATTCGTCGTACTCACTGAATTGTCCTAGCCACCAACTTTCTTTCACCAAATTGTCTGGTACACCGAACGTCATGAACTGAAAGTCATACACGGAATTGTCGCAGACAGCAAAATGTCTTGCAACAAATTGACATGATTCCCAACGGCATACATAAACAATCCGGATTTAAAGATTGATTGGTGCTATCAATCTCTAAGCATTATTTATCAGATGCTGTTCAAATAACCTTTATCAACAATGGTCGACTGCTGGCAAAGAGGAGATATAAGGAATTCTTTACATATACTGTATAAATGCAAAGACGGGAAGAACAAACCAGATCGGACCCTTATGTAATGGATGTGGGATAGTATTCGATACCCCAGCTGAAGTTGCAGATGAACTCAACAGTTACTTTGCATCGACATTTACAGAAGAAAAACCTTTCACGTCAATGAGAAATTCTGGGAGTGAAGTTGAAAAAAATGTAATTAATGATGTTAAATGAAAAACCTTTCAGGCCTACAGGCCAGTAAGCTCCTGGGATTGATGGCATATACCCTATAATCTTAAGGGAGGAAGCAAGTGAGTGCATTGAACCACATTGAGGCTAATTATAAGAGCATCACTGGACGTGGGAGTGATTCTGTTGGATTGGAAAAGTGCCAATGTATCTCCAATACATAAGGGCGGTTCCAAGAGTGAAGTGGGAAATTACCGGCCAGTTAATCTAACTTCAGTAATTGGGAAAATCATGGAGACAATGATCAAGGGTGGAATTCAGGATCACTTAGATAGAAATAGAATTATGAAGGATACTCAGCATGGTTTTGTAAAGAGAAAATCATGTTTAACTAATCTGGTAAGCTATTTTGACAGGGTCACTCAAGAGCTGGACTTAGGGGAATAATTTCGACATTCTTTATTTGGATTTCACGTGAGCAGTTACTTTATAAGCTGGAAAAGGTTGGAATCACAAGGAAAATCCTTAGATGGATAGCAGGGCGGCTTCAGAGCAGGAGGCAGAGGGTTGTAATAAATAGTTATTCCTCAGATTGGGTTGATATAAGAAGTGGGGTTCCCCAAGGAGCAGTATTAGGACCATTGTTGTTTTTGATTTTCATAAATGACATCGATGAGGGGATAGAGGGCGGGATGTATAAATTTGCAGATGATGTTAAGATTAGTAGAGTAGTTAATGATCACCGCCAAGCAGAGCTTCTTCAGAGTGACTTAGATAGACTCCAGGGATGGTCAGAAAAATGGCAGCTATGCTTTAATCCAGCAAAGTGTAAGGTCCTACACCCGAGGAACAGTAACCCCAAAATAACTTATACACTTCGTGGAGTTGAACTAAATCCGGTAGTTTAGGAAATGGACTTCGGTATTGCGCTCAGACATGAAGTTCTCCGAGCATTGTAGACTGGTTGAAAGGAAGGCCCATGGTGTCCTATCGATGATTTATCGAAAAATTGCGAGTAAAGATAAGGATGACATAATCTCCTTATATAATGCTATTGTTAGACCACATTTGGAATATGTTCAAGTTTAGGGACCGCACCTAAAAAAGATATTGAGCTTCTTGAATGAGTACAAAGACTGGTAGCTCGCTGATTTGATCGGAAAAAGGGCGTCCATATGAGGAAAGACTTCGAATATGTGCGTTGCCGAGCTTGGAAACTAGGCACCTTAGAGGAGACTTGATTGGGGTGTTTAAGGCTCTGAGAGGTATAAGCAAAATGAATGAGGACGAAACTTTCACGGTTATAAATGATTCTAGAACAAGGGGCCATAATTTCAAGTTACGGGGAGAGTTGTTTAGACTGGATTGCAGGAAGCTTTATTTTAGCCAGTGATTTATAAAAATTACTGGAATAAGTTACCTACATGGGTGGTAGAGGCTGACAGTTTGGGGAAATTCAAAGGTCAGCTAGCTAATTATCTACGGGAGGAGGGAAACGCATAGGTTTTCTATTTCGTTTTATTTTATTTTATTTATTTATTTATTATTATTATTATTATTATTTATTTATTTTTGGTTGGTACAGCATAAGCCATAGGCTTCCTTGTACCATGTGGCCATTGCTAATACTAATATCAATACTAACTTTCCTAAACAGCGGCCAAGCAGCATTTGTAACAGGTTGTCCACTCTGTTCTATCACGGTAATCCAAACCAAGTTTAAACGTGCTTTTTAAATCTGGTGGCCCTATCTCATCTCTTTATCCGATTCCATGTTTCACCAGCGACGATTGATGAAACATCTCTGCATCAGAAATGAGGTTGTTTATCATCGAGCTGACTAATAACGCTCTGCCTGCTTCATTTCCTGTCTCCTGCATCTCCTGTTTAAGCTCCTCACAGCCAAAGTAGGTTCTCACAAACTTTTTAAATCTATTATCCTTAACTTATCCATGCATACAATCAAAAATAACCGTTTTCTTTCTTTCTAACCTCCCCCCCCCCCTCTGAAAGACATAATTAAATACGGGCGCTTCGCCCAGATGATGTCAATGATGTCGGATGCTGCTTTACGTGAAATGAACTTATCAGAAAAGAACAACTTAGGAACAGCTCTCAGATTTGGATAGAACATGAAATGCTCATTGTGAATCAGTAAATTTATAATATCTTCATCTTTCTCTATTAATATTTCCTTTATACCTACAGGTACTCTTCAGAAAAAAACGTCTAATACAATAATTTGCCATTATTTCATTTATGTAGTGTTGAGACATTAATGTTAGTTTTAACTATAAAATGGATTCCGTTGTTTACCGCTTTTAAAAATTAAAATTAGATTACAATCATGATCCTGGTATGATCTCGTGAATATAGAAGAATGACTTCCGTGGCACCCTAGAACTGATGTCATGAGGTATCGAACTATCGAGTGTGTATACTGCATTTATTCTGTAGTCAGATTGCCTTTTTGAAGCAATGAAGAATCTTAATATTTGGAAGAAATATTAAAATTTGCCCGCAATTTTTTGGGAGCTCTGCCAAAGCCGGATAGCGATACGCTTTGCAAGTTCGATTGGTTTCCAGGCTGCTTCATGACATGCAATGTACGTATCCTCATTTGAAATTGTACCGTAATGAGTATGTGAATTCGCTGATACTAGTCTCTTTAGTATACAACTCAAAAATGCCACTTTTATCAAGATAGAAATAAAAAATTCAATTTTTTTGTCTTCCTAGAGCTGCCTAGCGTGGGTTTTATCATTAATGCCTCGTTATGAGGAGAAAGAAATAGCAACAAGTATGAGTGGGCAATAGTGGAGGTGACATAAGTATCGGCACAGACTGTGTCATAGATCGATAATCGATGGTTGATAGCAACAAGCACACTGCATGCCAGAAAAGTATACAATCAGGACTGATTGCTTCTTTCTATGATGTCAAAGAAAGAAACCCTCTGAAGCCAGAAAAGACTATTTAAAGTACTCATATAACCAGTAGGTAAGGAAAATCAGCATATTCAACTGTACCCTAGTCCACGAGTCTCTCTCTTTTCTGAACATAATAAATAGATCAGTTTAGAGTGGTGTCGTAAAGGGCAACAGTGGAAACGTATGATCTAACAAATTCGTTTAACATATTTTATCTTTCTTGGAGCTCATGGCCCCTGAATTTGAATCCTCTACGAAAATTCGGGCTTTTCATCCAGCAAAAAATACAAGTCGATCATATGGAATCACAGACAATCTTAGCCACTATGTCGGAAAAAGAACAACACCTATAGAATTAAAGTCAGAGCAGATGGCTGTTCTCAGTCCCACTAAAGGAGGACCAACTAGATATTGACTGCATTTTTTAATATTTTGTTTGGGCAGTGTATTTATCAGAGTATTTCATGCAAATGAAATACTGTTTAATTAAAATAAATGAATAAAATAAATGAATTAACTTTTTATGTGATGATAAATAATAAATAAGATGCAAACAAATCTTACCGAAGTCTTCCCTCACCTGATAAACAACAAACTTAGTAGAGGTTCATAATATGCTTGAATATCAATAATAAAAAAGCTACGAGTTTAGTTGGCTTTCTGTCATTTGATGAGAGACGTAAGAAAGGAGTTTGTAGTTTTACTTCTAACGTAAATTCTTAAAAAAATACAAAGTCAGGAAAAGTAAAATATAAAAACTAATCTTTCTGGTTAAAAACAAAGCAGAGGTGAAAATCATGAATGAATAAAAACCACGTAGGAGAAAATCCCTGAATAGTAGTGAGAGCATTTTTCCCCAAGAAAGATTAAGACTCGTGTAATAGAATTTATAATGGAACAAATGAAGTAAGAAAAAAATATATATATTTGTTATAACATTAAGAAGTTCTTATAATAGCATTAAGAAGTTCACGTTTTACGCTTATTTGATTCTTGGTCTTAAGATTCTAATGCAGCACTTAAAGAAATTGCCAATGTTTTTCTCATTCCCAGGACCGGATGATTGCCTAGGTATCAGAAGCGCGTGCCTGTCACTACACTTAAATTTCAAATATGTATACGCAATAAATAATAATATGCGTATTTATACGCAGGACTCATGAAAATCTAAATCTGCCACTATCCATTTCCGATTAAATACTCTTGATCATTATACTAATGATTTCAATGTGTACTGAATGATATCTACACTTGACTTACAGTAATTTTCTGTTAAATAAAAATAAAATCAAAAATCGATTGTATAAATTGACGTATAAAAATGTACACCATATACAAAAAAAATTTCTATTGGCCCCTGCAACGTTATTTGCAGAACAAACAGAGAATAATAACATACCACTAAACTCTTAATTGTTTTTGGTGCTGTCCAGATTACAATTCTCTTTTTATGACAACAAATACCTATTAATTACAACAGTTTCGCAAAAAAAAAGTAAGAAAGTACACTCAAGAAAATCAGGGAAGCGTCTTCCGAACGCATTTAAAGTGCAATTTGGTGAATGATGATTACTACGCGAACCACTCTGCATAAATGTGTTCGTCAATAATATTGTATTGCTATCTGTTCTTATTAATCCACATCTGTGGACAATACTGAAGTCCCCTGTCTGCTGAACACTATTTTAGACTTAAAACTGAATGGTTATTGCACATCCAAACAGGTTCTTCTGTTAAGAGCACCTGCTTGATCGCTCTCCAGGCCTCTTTCCCATTAATCATTCAATATTAATAATAGCTTTGACAATCAATAGAAGGGAATCAGCAGGGTAATGGACTTAGATTGCTGTGCTAAAGAGAGAGAAGCAGATGGGAACTTGCACCACAAATTAATTGGTAGCAGACATTCTCTGGAGATTGGATGATAAAATATGCAGCTTCTAATGATTTTCCATATAAGATGGTGTTGGAAAAACATTGCAGTGCGTTAAGGTGATCTGGAAAGTTCCAACATGTCTGTTATTAAAACGGAACTAATCCCTGTTTAATCGTTCATTAGTAATTGTAAATAAAAAAAAAAAGTTATTGATTACTGAGCCTTTTAAAAATATATTAAAATTAAAGCGAAATCTTCTTATAATTTCTGCAGATCGCTATGCAATGTTTGAAATCCAGTTGCATTTATTACTGATATTTCAATCGGTTCCCTTTTTCTGTTTAATCCCTTTTTTAACTTTTAATATTTCCTCAAAATAAACTTTTAAGACATTTTTTCAATCGTGCACTGCAAACAGGAAAAGAAACACAATAAAATAAAACCATTGCTGGATATTAAACAGTTTTCTGCTACCTGCTTAAATAATTCTTTAATAAATACCAAAAGTGTTTCGGGCGCATTTCTTATTATTAAAAAAAATGATGAAAACAGAAAAAAAAACTTGATATTGGGTAGAGTGAGGCTTGAATAAATTTCTGAAATTTAATCGAGCGAACGATACTAATATTTTTATACAGAAAATTACTCACCTTTAGTGGTAGGATGAAGAGCGAGTTGGGAAACTTTGCCACTGCATCTCTCTGTCATCCGTGCAATGCGAAATAAAAACGATCCGTTGGCATCACACTGGAAGCACGTAGCTGAAAATTACCCCCGTTGCACAATAATGAGACGGACACATTTTCTACGGTACTTGTAGCTAAACAGTTAA
Source organism: Mastigoproctus giganteus (assembly GCF_048544385.1). Taxonomy (NCBI): domain Eukaryota; kingdom Metazoa; phylum Arthropoda; class Arachnida; order Uropygi; family Thelyphonidae; genus Mastigoproctus; species Mastigoproctus giganteus. The sequence continues at coordinate 19,955,870 of NC_143583.1, read as the reverse complement.
GGAGAAGGGAGAGGGGGAGAGCGAAAGAGAAAGAGAGAGAGAGAGAGAGAGAGGGAGATGGCTACCAAAGTAGTCTCTGATATCGAGCGATACTGCTGTCACACTTTAGGAAACAGAACCGTGTGATATACGAAGAAAGGGGAAACGAGGAAGAAGGGCCGCTTGGCAGATGCTGCCACCTGCTGGAGACCGTGGAAAGATGTTAATGACCATTAAAGTTTTATTTCTCTCTAAGAGGAGCGGTGGAGAGAAATAATACCGATGTAGGCGGTTAGAATTTCTTGGGGAAGGTGAGGAGGAGAGGATTTTTCAGCGTCTTAAGTGTATTACCATGAATATTTCTTAAGAAATTGTCTTTATGTTGACTTAGAAAGGAATATGGTATTCTCTAATCATTGACATGTATTACAGTTTTCTCTCTTCCTGCTCTTTGTCTTCCTATGATGGCTGTGATTATTTTTTCTCGCATAGCTACAGGCATTACTCCTTTTAGAAAAGATTTAGAAGAAGAAGAAAGATTTAGAATAAGAAGGATTTAGATTAATAAAGACTTCTTAGAAAGACACCTGAGCATTTGGGATTAGCTCAGCAATTTTTTCCATAATCAGATTCATCGATATTTCAATCTACAGGAGTATATACAGATATTTCGCATACATCTAAATATTCCAATGAAATCTTCGGCGCAAAATATTAAAATTGTTATATACCTTAGTCTTCGATGTAGTGTTCGGAATGTGTACCAAGAAACGCAAGAGAATTCAGCATTTTTCTGGATGAAAACCCGAGTTTCTGGAAACAAAAACATGGAATTCTTACCAGAGATAGACTAAGCTAGTGGAGAGCCGGGATTTCAACCCAAATCTTTTACAAATGGTGTTTTTTTTTTATGATAACCCCACCCACGAATGGTATAAAATGTTATATTGCACTTCTTTAGTACTATGCATAGCTTGGAGGAGACAGAAGATACTTGTTGATATTAGATTTGAATTTACTTAGATTGTAATTGCTAGGAAATATACGAAGGACGGTTACTCCAAAGAACAGAAATATCAGGAGTAAATGAGAGTGAAGAAAACATTTGTTCTATAAGTTTGGAGTTATGGATGCTGGAACACAGCAGTGGAATTACAGATGCCATTTCCGAAGAATGGTAACTATGGAAAAGTTTTGCAGAAGTTGGACGTCTATGTGTGATGGAAAGTGGAGTTAGTTTATGGGAGAAGGATCATTAGTTATCCTGATTTTAGTATTTTCGATAGAGTCTAGGAACTTCAGAGAAGTTTGGGGATGGGGGGGGGGGGGATATATAGATGAAGCAATATTTCAGGAGACATTAGAAGACAGGTAATCCTCAATATAGTTATGCGATGTATAGAAATCTGAATGTTATCGTAGATGATCAAGGAAGAAACAAACTTTTTTTGCGAGAAAATAATACGGAGTTACTTTTAGAAGAACTTTAGTAAACTGTTTCTTCGCTTCATTGAAGAATTATCTAGAGATCAGCATTTGAGAAATTGATGGTAGATATTCGACACGTTGAAGCTATTTGCACAGAGCATAGGTTAAATAGGAAGGTCGAATATTGTGTCTATCATCAGCAAAACTATAGACAGAATTTCCAAACGCCATCTACCATCGCGATAACGTGGCGGTTGGAGGGAAAACTAGCTACCCAGTTGCAAAAATCACACACACGGAAATCCATAAGATGAGATTGTTTATAAAAACTTTATGTGTGGTGGGAGACGATTATAAACCATTGAGTTACCACAAAGAGGACTTTCAATTTAGGAGAACAGAACAATGCCTCCAAGGATATTCAGAAGGCATTTCTCCTTTTCTAAGTGCTCATCGAAACTGTATAAGAAATCTGAAAACATATCTATGGTGGGTTCATTTTGCATATTGTCTCAAAACTTTTTACATCAGCATTCAACTCTCTCTCTCTCTCTTAGATTTTCTCTCTAATTTATTTCTGTATGAATAAGAATATCATTAATTGCACATAATTATCAAGGAAATTATGAAATCAAAATAAAAAAACTGATTGAATTTTATTTTAAAGAAAAAAATAAAAAAAAAAAGAATGGAATAGCTTTTTCCAAGATATATCTACATAATAGGATAACGTCATTCAAATATGTTGCCATAGAAACAGAGGTTGATGAGAATTTGCTGAATGGTGAAAAAAAAAACCTCATCTGTAAAGAAGAATGAGGAGGTAATTGCAGGTTGTTTCTATCGATTTTCATATTTTTCAGAAATTGCTCGTACATATTTTAATTAAATGGAATTTATCGTTTTCTCTATCTTGTTTATGAGCTACGACTTCTCTAAAGTGTATGCAAGATCCAACGATTCTTTAATTGCATCATACGCCTGAGTGATTAATTAGCACTCATGCTGAGTTTCTCAATTTATAACGCCAGCTCTCAAGAGAGAGATAACACGTGTGAGTGTGTGTTAGAGAGAGAGAGAGAGAGATGAGGGTTAGTATTCTTATCTTCCAGATATATGTTTTTTGAACGTTAAAATTTTTCGATTTTATTAGACAGAAATTGAAACAAAGCAAATTTATTGTGGGCTCTAATTTTTTTTTTCTATTTCTCTAGCTGCGCTATGGTGCAGCCCTCACTCTCTGATATTTGCACTCGTTGAGGGAGGCGAGATCTGCAACTAAACTGCTCCAGCAAATCAGATGTGCTACTTCCCTTTTCGCTTAAATTATTGATTCCTTGGGATGCTGTAAAACCAACCTCTTCCTCTTTAATCCTTCCAGTCAAATACAGTATTAAAAGGCATTCTAAACGCCTAGGTTTTCACCTGTACTAAAGAAATCTTAGCCTATGAACTTTCAGGTAACCAGCCGGAAAGTGAACGTATTTGGAACCCCAGTATCTCTTACATTTATGGTGAACTCTATCAATTAATTTAATTAGAAAAGGTTTTTTTTGTTGTTGATCGGGCTCTGGTCGTGCAATAAAACAGTTATCATTAATATCTTCTCTGGAGAATATTTTGTATGAGAGAACATTTTCTCTCTTTCCCCTTATTCTCATAACAGTTTCCCCTTAATCTTTACCAGTTATAATATGCTGTCCACTTTCTAAATTTGTTCTAGTCAAGCCAATTTACCGAGTTCTTTGGATATTTAAATTTTAGTTATTTTAAAGTTACAAGAACTTGTCTGTCATATTCGTATATGTGCATTATGCCTGTTTCGGGGCCGATCGGCACATTTTGCTGGCTGAAAAACGTGGAATAATTCAGAGGGAACTCTTATTTCCTCTATCTTAGATTGACACGGTGATGTATCGTGCTTACTAAGCCGCCACGGAGGATGAGTAAAGAGCCTATTCTCTTCATCGTGTTTGTCTGTCCGTCTGCATGTAATAACGCTACTCCAAGTGGACGGATTTTTTTTTTTTTTATGAAAATTTATATTTGGAATCTTTATAAGGATTCATTTGAACAGTCTCAAATTTCATCAAAATCAGAATAATAGATATTGGGCAACTTGGTTTTCGAAAAATTTCGAAAATCAAGTCGCACAATATTGCCCAAAAAGCTGCTATCCTTTTCAAAATTTCATCACTTTAATTTAGAATATTCTTCTGCCCCCTTTGTACTAAATATCACATCAATAGGTTAACCCATTCGTTTTCTCTGTGCACCTCACAAAAAAAAAAAAAAAAAAAAAACAGTTCCAACAAAATTCTCAATTAATGGCTACCAAACACGTCGTGAGCATCAAAAAAATGAGATTATGGCAAACTTCTTGATCACAGTACAGAAGGTGTTTTAAGCACATTATTTGATATTCGAACGTACTTGTTTTTTTCTCTCGATAAAAGCGTTCATATCCATTAAGAGATTACTACCTTTACTAACAACATCACGTTTCGGAACTTTTGCCAGTCCCTTGGTCACAAGAGCTGCTGCGTAGTGCAAATCGCGATTGGGAAGTGTATTAATTGATAGTTATTTCTTAATGGAAATAACTAGCGAAGTAACTCCTTCAGAATTCATATCGATGACCATTGGACATATTGTTAGCAAGATGGTAAAAGCCTTCAAAAGACTTGGTCGCCCTTGTGACCAATTTAAACAGTAATGTCAGCTTCCAGTAATGGAGTCCTTGTGTAGATATTTCAAAAAAAGATGTTCATCATCAATCGATGCATAACTCGTCTGAAATCGGCAATTTAATATCCTCAAATGATAGCTGCCTTTTCTATGCTAACTAGCGCTATTAATAAAAAAAAATCCTGAAATTTTCTTCTGATAAGAAAAGGCATTTATACACTGGTGTGCAAAAATTAAGGACCAGTCAGGTTTTCACCTGTAGCTTCTCATAGGAGTGGCCTGGATATGGGAAAAGCATACCAAAGGAACCTCGTGAGGTACAGAAATTATGAAAGAAACAACACCGACACAACAACGGAAACAAAACGGTACAATAAAGAGGGACTTGATCAAAAATGGCAACATAGCACTGGCTGCCATGATACAGATGCATCACTGCCAAAGATATAACAAAGGGAAGAGGTAGTCCTCAGTAGGAGATATGGCCACCCCTAATGTCGATGCAGGCTTTGCACCGCCTGTCCATACTTAGAACAATGTTGTTGATAAGTTCTTGCGGTAACATCGCCCATTCCTCTATCAACGCCATCTTCAGCTGGTGAACATTTTCGGGTGGGTGTGTACGTGCCACTAGGCGTCTCCCCAGAGCGTCCCATATATGTTCGATGGGATTTTGATCGGTGAACGGGCAGGCCAATCCATACGAACAATATCCTCACTTTCCAAAAGCATATCAACAGATGCAGTGCGATGGGGTGTGGCGTTATCATCCATAAACACGAACTCGGAGTCAATGACACCTCTGAACAGACGCACATGGGGAAGGATTACCCCAGTACAGTAGCGTGCACTAGTTACAGTACCGCCTTCCAGTATGTGGAGTTGTGTACGTCCATCAAAGATAGGTCCTCCCCAGACGAGAACACCTCGATCCCCATATCGATCCTTTCAGTGATGTTTGCGGGGTGATACCGTGTGCCAACCACTCGCCATATTAGCTGACGTCCAGAATCGCTGTTGAGACTGAATCTACTCTCATCAATAAAGACTACCTTAAGTAAAGGTTTTGTGGTTGTAACCTTTAGAAATAGTGTTGGTCCTTAAGTTTTGCACACCAGTGTATGAACGAATGCTCAACCATAAATTAATTATAGGATCTCGTCTTTTGCGAAAAGAGAAGATCCTGCAAGTTCTTTTGTTTCTGTAAAAGTATTTTTGTACGCTTATTGTAATAAAAGATAATCGATATTACCTCATCTATTAGAATTTAAACGTTGATATCTTCAGTACCACTTTCTTTTGTCGGCCTCTGTATTTAAATGAGCGTGTAACATTCCATATTTTGGTATTCTGCAGATCAAATGAGATTATTCCGCAGCGAAATTATTAAAATCCCTTCCACTGCCCTCCACATGACAGTTGTTATCAATTATTTCCACAAATGTTCTGTCACCTGTCTGAAAGTTATCAAAAGTTAATTTATCTCAATTACCAAGTTTTATCCGTGGAAATCACCAGCGAATAAAATAGGATAACAACAAAGAAGCTGATGTTTAGTGTTCCATATCTACGCGGAGTTTTGAGGCTCGTGTTGAACTTGTTGAATACCAGTGGGATCCCTGCTTTGTGCTTTAATTATCAATTATCAAATACCCCACAATTGGGAAACAAAGATCTTCCTTAATTGTCACTAAATAATAAAGAATTCCAGTTAATTAGATGTCAGGAAAGTGTTAAACGTCCACCATAACTTAGAAGCGATAAGCCTCATCTTTACAACACAACACACATGGACTGAACGTTTTGGGACCCAGAATGATGTCATGTTAAAAATAAACTTATTAATTAATCCAATTAAATGTTGTTCTCGCTCTATGGCCACCAGAGAGATAATTACAGCATCCCAATGCTCTCTTCATGCGTGATTTGTTAATTTCTGTCATTTTGAATTTTTGAAACTCGGAGGTATTGGAAAATGCAAGTCACTCACAGCCAGTCATTATTTAAATATTGAAACTTTTAAATTATTCGACAAATGGGGATGCATGTGGACTTACATTTCATCTCCTGACTTAAACTCAACCCAGAAATAGGAGCTTTGTCTTATTTCAAGGATTGTCTGATGTACGCTGCCTCTGTAATCTTCCACTTCAAAATGGACTTATATTGCTTTAATGTCAAGTTATATAGTCTTGTTCCATCTCGCATTGTGCACTTCCACCATGATGAGCATCATTTCATTACATGGTAACGCCATCTGTTAGGTAAACCTCACACTAAGAAATGTTTCCTCTGAAATGTTTATTATGAATTTATTCCTTTCTAAAAATATGTTAATTTAAAGATAACCTACATTTATTGTTGTTTGTGTGTGATAAGCGTCAAAGCAACTAACACTAACGGGCGTTAGTAAACTACGTCTGCAATTTAAGTATGTGCTTCGATCGGTTTCTTTTTGCTAGAAAAAAAAAATAGAATCCTCTCCTGAGACCGACTAACTTGGCCATATTGTGAAAAAAAAATTCCCTAACTTCTTCGAATTGATGGGATTCGAACACTATAAATTAATCACCGCAGCTTTTTACACTGAGTGGACAGAAATCATGGGATACCTACCTAGTAACGAGTGGACCCATCTTTCTCCCGGATAAGGGCAATCACACGGCGAGGCATTGAGTTCACCAGTTAACGAAGGTATTTACATCCATTCTTGCAGCACCGCTGCCATAAGTCCATAATTCCGTCGCATTCCTAGGTGGAGAATCCAAATCTCGAACGGGCCTTTCCACAGCATCCAAAAAATGCTCCACGGGGTTCATGTCCGCTGAACGGGGAGGCCATTCCATGGTGGTAAAATCTGCGGAATGCTCTTCAAACCATGTTCTAGTTGCCACGGTTCTGTGGAAAGGCGCATCGTCCGGCTGGAAGAATTCATTGCCTTGTGGGTGCACGATGATCATGAAGAGATGCAGATGGTCTGCAAGGATGGACACGTAATCTGGAGCGTTGATAAATGCGTCTAGACGTACCAGAGGTCCCAACGTGTTCCACTTGAACAAGCCCCAGACCATTACCGACCGTCCACCTGCCTGAACAGTTCCTTGTTCACATGACAGGTGCATAGCGTCGGACCAGGAGACCCGTCTCCAATCATCCAAGGTCCAGTGACTATGTTCTTTCGTCCAGTTGAGGCGTAGAGTCTTGTGTCGTGGTATTAGCAATGGGGCTTTGGTGGGTCCGCCGTTCCCAGAACCTATTGAGGGTAATGATCGCCTGATGGTCTTCGTGGAGACGTTTCTGGCACGTTAAAGTCGGCGGTGGTTTGTGGCACTGTCGCTCTCCATTTGGCTGAAACAATGCGAGACAGACGTCGACGGCCACATTCATCCACCATCTTTCTCCCTTCCCCATAGCGCTGTGCACAGGGATGTTGTTGTTCCAGAAATGGCGTATTCCTAATACACTCTTGATACTGTCGAACGTGGCGATAGTGCAATTTCTGTACCATCTCCGGGATAGAGTGACCCATGTATCGGGCACCCACTATCATCCCTCTTTCGAAGTCGGTTAACTCACAAAGTTTATCCATACTAACATCGAATTACCGTCTACGTGAATACAGTGTACCTATATACCTGCCAAGCGATGGGTTCGTCCACTAGTGAGAGGGATGGCAGAGTCGCGTTGCCCAGGAATCAGGTATCCCATAAATTCTGTCCTTTCAGTGTACGATTGAGTCTCGGGTGTATAGATTGGCGCAATAACCAAATAACACACAACAAACGGCGGATGCTATGGTCGGAAACACCTCATTGATATGGGAAGACAACGGAAGCTGACAAGACATGGGACAAGGATGTAATCTCTCAAATAATAGCCCAGTAGAACACAGGTGCATTTCACCTCTGTTCTTCTGGGATATTGAACAAAGATGCATTTTAGATCGCAAAAATTATTGTAGTTTTGTACGCAATGGAAATATTCCCCTTATATGACCCATTCAACTACATGTGGCCAATGCAGGCATAATGATGTAGGAGTAGTTTTAAATAAATAAATAAATTTTCTGTTTATACTCCGGGACGACCAAACAGTCAGAGGAGTTAACAAGAGAGACAGAATACAAGAAACAGCACCGTATTCAGCAGTCACGGGCTTGAATCCCGGTCACTCAAGGCACGTGTACTTATGCACTCGTGTGCCTGACCACTAGGCTATGGCGGCCTTTTTTGTTGTACATACTAGACCCCATGGTACCAGCGGAGCAACATGGATTCTAAGGTTCTGCTTGTAGAACCTATCTCTGGGTTCTACAAATAGAATAATGTGTCTTCTTATAAGAGGAAAATTGTACAGATTTGGTTCAACGAACATAAAAGTGAATTCAGTCTATGACCTCTCCAGTCACTAGACCATAATCAAATTGAGAACCTGTGAGATGAAAAGAACTTTTGGAACAGTGATCCGCAACCATAAAATATAAACATTTATAGCAACAGTTGAGTGACTATAGACCAGCATCCCTGTGGAATGCTTTCCAAACCTCCTTGAGTCTTAGCCACTATGAATCCAGGCTGTTCCAAAGGTTAAAACACTCAATGCACGAGTTCATTTGCTGTTTACTACGGAAGATGAAAAACATTACTCGTAAATAAAAGAAGCACTGTAGACGATGAAAATACGCATTTACTTTCTGTTTGTATTTTTATGTATCTGTGTCGCCAGTTTTCAGTTTGGTGTTTATTTTATATTTGTGTTGTTATTAAATAAATAAATTTCCGTTTATACACTACACTCCGGCACCAGGAGAATTTTACAATTTCAGTTTAATTATATACTGGTGTGTGCAAAACTGAAGGATCATCACTATTTCTAAAGGTTACAACCACAAGATCTTTACTTAAGGTACTCTTTACTGATGAGAGTAGATTCAGTCTCAGCAGCGATTCTGGATGTCAGCTAATCTGGCGAGAGGTTGGCACACGGTATCACCCCGCAAACATCACTGAAAGGGATTTATATGGCGGTACTGTACTGAGGTAATCCTTCCCCATTTGCGTCTGTTCCGAGGTGCCATTGGCCCCGAGTTCGTGTTTATGGATGATAACGCCACACCCAGCTGTGATATGCCTTTGGAAAGTAAGGACTTTTGTTCGTATGGATTGGCCTGCCCGTTTCACCGATCTAAATCCCATCGAACACATATTGGACGCTCTAGGAAGACGCCTAACGGCACGTCCACACCCGCCAGAAAATGTTCACCAGCTGAAGATGGCGCTGACAGAGGAATGGACGATGTTACCGCAAGAACTTGTCAAAAACATTGTTCTTATTGTGGACGGGCGGTGCAAAGCCTGCATTGACATTAGGGGGGTGGCCATATTTCCTACTGAGGACCACCTCTTCCTTTTGTTCCATCTTTGGCAGTGATGCATCATGGCAGCCAGTGCTATGTTGCCATTTTTGGATAAAGTCCCTCTTTATTGTACCGTTTTGTTTCCGTTGTTGTGTTGGTGTCATTTCCCTCATCATTTCTGTACCTCACGAGGTTCCTTTGGTATGCTTTTCCCATATCCAGGCCACTCCTACGAGAAGATACAGGTGAAAGCTAGACTGGTCCTTAAATTTTGCACACTAGTGTAGTATTATTTTATTATATAACAACGGGCAATGCCTTTTGAAGCATTGTGCTCGATCGGTCGATGTGGGTGTCAGTGACAACATACGATTCCCTAGAACCACAGCTAGCATAGAAATGAGGAAACCAGTATCCAGACTGAAATTTTATTATTTTTTTTCGATACAAATAATTTTTCATTTTTTCTAATACAGTGTTTACACGTACCACAAAAATTCTCTTCCTCTCTACTTTACAAACAAAACGAATATGGCTGTGTTCACCATCGTCCACCAGTTTGTTTTCTTAAGAATTTCTCGGAGATCTTTCATTGGAAAGGCAGGCAAACTAGTTTTAGAATACATGAAAACCAAAAAACGTATAGTATTGAGAGTTGCTTTCGTGCATAACTTCATTTAAGTTTTCTTCATGTGCCTTGATTGGGGCTCTTTCAAATTGCAGGTGGGTTTCCTTGTAGCTTTTGTCCAATAAATAAAGTAAGTCCAATAAATAAGTCCAATAAAATAAAGTAAGCTTTATATTCTTCTGACGATTAACATCTGACATAGCGATTTAATGAACTGATTCTCTCCAGATACATAAAGACAACTAAGGCAACATATTCCTACTTGCATTTAAAACTCTTGGCATCAACGCTAGTCTTCATTACCCCCACCCTGTCTCTTTCTCATTCCCTTGATCGCCGTTCTTCCACACAATGTTGACAATAAATGGGTTTACATCCCATCCTGGTTGGCTTTGTTTCACACCGTGGGTGTTTCATCAAACATGGACGAAAACCCGAAGAGAACCTGTAATTTGCAGATCGATATATAAAGGCCTTGTAGTCTTAGCTTCCTGGGCGGAAATTCAAAAAAAAAAACGATAGTCTTACCACCAATGAATTATTATTGTATTATATGGAACACGCACAGGAAAATCTGCATAACGAAATTTAAATCTATTTGGTTCACTAACTCTGTTTCTGCCTATTTTCAACTCTAACCTCTCTGGTCCAGAAGTCAGAAATCTCAGATTTATTTCCAAAATTCTCTTTTGGAAATGGTTTCTCTGCAACTTTAGCAAATATCCAACTTCTATGCCTCCTTCCTTCTTCTAGGCCAATTAGAAATCTATTCTTTTCTGCGCTCTATTAATCGTACCACAACCATGATGAAAACCATTTTGTTTATATTTATGTCTTCTCTCAATTAGTTGTAAGATATCTTACAAATATAATAGAAATATTTGTTTTGCTAAAATAAATCCAGGAAAGGCGATGGAAAGGGAGTATTAAGTTTAAAAATAATAAGTATTAAGATTGGATATTTATTTTTAATGTGAATAAGGTTAAAGTTTGAAGAAACACTGGATTTGGGGATGAGAAAGTTATAGACGTATATGTTAAATAGCAGTTAAATGGAAACAAGTAATTTCGAGTAATATAGAGAGCAAACAGAGACAACGGTCAGCACCAGAGAAGGGGTGCCATTTGAGAACAGGCGTGAAAGGGTTGCTGAGGGCAAGAACAATAGGACCATGAAATGGCATTACGAAGCGTCTCTTTTGATCTAAGCCACCGTTAAGAAGTAAACAGGAAATTAGTGGACGTTCAGTGTTTGCATCGAAAGAAAACGGCGTCAGGGTGGCTGATAATTTGGAAAGTTGGCCATATTTAGCAGAGAAGGTGTGAACACGAAACTGAGTGTTTTGGAGGTGACTAGCAAACATGAAAAGGTCATACTGCCGTGTGAACAAAAAAATAAGAAATTTCTAGAGAAGGGTTGGTTTATGCACTAGGGAAACGGCTGTAGCGAGTTGTTTTCGCAAATAGGAAGGAATGGAAAATTAAACAGTACGGGGATGGGTTGGGGTCCTTGGGGGAAGCGTTCCAAACTTGAGGGAAAAATAAAAGTTCGGGGGGAGTAATGGAGAAAGTGTCCACTCTGCATCTGATTTCTCTGTGGTCTAGGAGAGAAAGTCGTGAGTTTGCGGGTTGAAGTGGAAGTACATTTTTTGGTCGTCGGAGTTCATATGTCGTGGTAGCAAGATGAAGAAGAAAAGGGGAAGAAATGAGGGAAAGAAAGCCTGGTCCGGCATCCGAGGGTAGTGATAGGCAGTGAAGGCGGTGGTTAAATTCAAGGTTAATGTAAACATGCAAGAAAGAAAGCGAGCCCCACCCTAGACACTTGTGTCTAGGGTCGGGCTCGTTGAAAAGTGGCCAGTTGTGCAGACATGTGAGCCAAGAAGAGAAAGAAAGACTTGTCCGGCATCGGAAAGCAGTGTGCCCAAGAAATGGAAGATAATGTAAGTATTTTTCTGTTTTTTTTTTTTTTTTGTTTTTTTTTATTGAACCCCGAACTCGTGGACTTATAATCTAAACTCTGTAAGAAATTGATTGATAGTTCTTTCTAACGAAAATTAAATTTGGAATAGGCAAGTTAGTTACTAAGGTTGAGATAATTTGTTAAGAATGTTAATGATTATGAAATTATGTAAGGGTGCTACAGGGGTAATAAAAGGAAAGTGATAGTACAAAGGAATTAGTAAAGAAATTATATTTATAGGGGTAGTACTGTAAGGATCATTAAATTAGGCCAGGTGCCAACACAAGATAACATATCAGATGAGGTGTAAAGAGAAAGAAATTTATTAATAGAGAAACCTCATGAGTAAAGAGGGATGACTAAGACGATAACTAGACAGTAATTAAGGTAGAATGAGGGATTTATAGTGAACATTACTGAGGTATGAGGATACCAGTTGTAATACATATCATGTGTTAAAGGCTAGGAAAAAAATATAAAAAGAGTAATAAGAGTTAAAATGAGTTTTACTGATGTAAGTGATAAAAATTGGTAATGTAAGAGAATGATTGAGTAATCATCGAGAATTCATATTAAGTAAGATACAACTGACACAAACTGGCGTTAATAATTTGTAAATTGAGAAGTAGTTGATGAGAGAGAGGTAGTGTATTGTACTGTAGTATGGTTCAAATATATGGAAATTGGTATGCATGTATATATGTAGTTTTGTTTCTTTATGTAAATGCTGTATATCATGTTCATTAAAGGTTTGTACATCTATTGAAAAATGTGTCTTTAATGTTCTGCTAACACGCGCCAGATCTTATCACTGCAATACAAACGCGGCATTCTGGTGATTAATTTTGCAATAGTGTCTTGACTAACATTATTCCAAGAGACCCGCAAGGTTTTCCATAAATTTTGTGAAGATGGGCAGACTTCATGGGCTTGACGGTCTAGATGATCGCATAAAAGCTCTATTGGATTTAAGCCAGACGATTGGAGCGGCCAAACCATAATTTGCAATATCACCTCCTGTTGTTTAGTTGCTAGAAGGTTCCTGCACAGCTTAGAACTGTACTTCGGGTTGACTTGTTGTAATATAAAATTTCTTCCACAATGACGAAATCCGCAGTATATTGCATTATATTCAAGAATATTTTTATAGCCTTCTTTTCTTAAAATTCCTTCAATTCTGATGATGTCACCTACTTCAGAAAAACGGAAGCAGATCATGATGGAAGCACCACCGTTCTTGACTATTAGCACTAAACAATGCGTCACCATTTTTTTTCAGTTGATCGTCTCAAATAAATTCTAAGCTTGGTTCCAAAACTTTCAAATTTCGATTCATCCTTCCACAAGACGTTCTTTACTCTTCAATTGTCAAATGTTGATGGTTCTTAACGCAAGCAAACTGTTTTTTTTATTTATTTTATTTTCCATTTTAACAAGGATTTGTGGACCGCTACACGACCATGAAGTCCTGCTTGTTTATGACGATGCTTTACAGTGGATAGAGACACAAATTTCGGTTTATATTGAACTCAACTCGAATTCTCAACTCAGGTGCAATAAGTCGTTGAGTGTGTTTAGAAATCAATGTCTTATCTTGTGCTTTCGTTGTTACACCCGATCGTCCTGATCGTGGTTTGTTCTTTAAACTGGCAGTTTCCTTGAATCGGAGAATGGTAGTTTGTACTCCTCTAAATGAAACGCCTATTTTTTGCCAATACTTCTCATGGAATAACTTTCTTTATACAGAGTTATAATAGCATTTATTTTTTCAACGCTCGCTTCCTTATTTCTTGCCATGCTTATCACGAAACACAACTTACACCAAACACTTTCTGAATTTTTGATTTTATAAGTCAGAGCTCCTATATTATTGCAAAACACTCTACAATCATCTGCAATCATGTATAATATTGAAAAAAAAAAATACCCCCACTTCCTAAAATATTCTATCATCATCTACAACGTTCTACCACATTCAAGAATTTTGTACAACTTTCTGGAATATTCTGGAATATTCTAAAAATGTCTTTTAGAAAATATTTTAATAAAAATTAGTAAAGAAGTTTGTAAAAACTTTGAAAATTGAGAAAAATGAAACGTGATTCCAAACTTTCAGGCGAGTGTATGTCACAAAAATGGGCATATTTCCAATAGAGGTTTAGAATGGTACTCCAGATCTTTTGATACTGTAGTGTAATTTATAAACTGGAGTTTCTACTTTCTTCTCAGCTTCGTGCATTTTCATATGAAGCCTATACAGCCAGTGATACTGAATCATGCATGTGAAAAAAACAAAACAAAAGAACGCATTCCTGCTAAAAGTCTCTTCCTCTTCCTGAAGAAGTGATGATTTACATGGCTGATATATACCTGGACAGAAAACACATATTTCAAACCAGACACGAAATGTCTCTACAAAGAAAGCGAGGCTAAAACGTTTCCTGCATCCCTTGAGATTAAAAAAGAAAATCAGATGGCCTCCAAATTTTCTCTGATTGGAAGAAGCAAAATGATTATTTTTTTCCATCTTGCGTATCTTAAAGCATTGACTTCTTCAGAAACCAACCAACCGAAGCAAAACAGAGAATATCGGATAGTCGACGTGATTTATTGAAGTCATCGAATGACGCATGGTTTTCATCCTACATCTTGAATGGATTCTTGGATGTCTTCTCTCTCTCCCCACTTATCTTTAATATACTTTCGTGATGAACTGCCAAAAGCTATTTAATCGATAACAAGGAATTGGATTTCGGAGAGAGATGAAACATAAAAATGTAGAATGAAAAGTAAGAAATACACATTAGAAGCACGTATCAAAGATTAAAGAGAGGGAGATCATATTAAAAATAAGACAAAATTCAAGATGGAAAGTAGATACGTAAGCCTATTAAAACGGTTAAGCTATTTAACTGAGAAAAAGACACAAAAAAACCTTTTAAGTATTTTTCGAAAACAATTCATGTATTGTACAAATTCTTTTGAAAACAATTAAATTATATCAGCAAATCTGTTTTAAAATAATTAAATTATTTTATAAACTATTTTAATTATTTACAATTTAGAATTGAATTATTTATAATTTAGAACTTACAGTTTTTTAAATTTTTAATGAATTAATGAGCCGTCTTTTACAAAGTCTCACCATTCTCTGTCTCACAGACGTCGTTCAGTTTCTGCTGCACGCCTTTTCTGTTGATACTTCCATGGGCCCTGCTCATCTGAACTGGTGTATGTAATTCTACCACTCTTATCCAAACCACTCCGAACACGCACCTCAACCAGGGCAATATCCATTCACTGTCCAATCCAAATTCACTGAACCAACTTTTCCTCTTCCTCATTTATCCCTTCTAGTTCTGTTTTGTTTTCTGGAACAACCTTCCTTCACGTGTATTTTCCGAAAATTGTAATCTACAGACATTCGAGTCTAATGTCACCAAGTATCATCTGTCTTCTCAACGTTCAGCCCTTACACGGTACTCAAGCAACATAGGTTCTTATGGTTTTTGTGTTCGGAGTTTCATAAAAATGCGATATAATAATTCTGTCACTTTCTGTGATGGAATGATAAAGCTTTTCGACCACCGGGATAAATGTGCAACGTTTGAAGATCATTAGAATTAAAAATAATAGACTGGCTGACAGGTTTCTGATATAAGCCATTTAGAAGCTATGTAGAAATTCAACCTAGTTGTATTCTTGTCCTTGTAATCAGCAGTTTAGACATCCTGTCATATATTTTATGAATATGATTTGCTAAACCATGAATAGTTGGCTTGTCAGCGATATTAATCATTCTCGTTTCCTTCTTCTGTTTCGCCAATTTCTGAAATCCCTATAATTCTCATTTATTAGTTTGGAGTGGATTGCCCAAGTTTTCTGATTGGATGTGGGGTTTTCTTCCAGTGACAAGACGCTCGTCTCAAATAGGATGTTGCAGTATTTTATTTCTAAACAAAAAGAAATAAATGAAATACCTCTTCCAACAAGAATGGAAACAGAAATAATGATTAAAGAGTTTTCCCCTTAAATTCATCGCTCTTACTGTGAGACAGAAAAATGTACGCTACTCTTGTTCACACACATAAACCAGTAATTACTTTTGCTTCTTCGATCTCACTGCTATTTCTGCCATAAGTTTTATTTTCTTCCATCGACTTGCAGAGCTTAGAGAGTTATCAAAAATAAGATTAAAAGCGCATGCGCAATAAGTGTCTGTTACACAGTCCGCGTAATCTTGAGTATTTAGTTGCTTCGGGGAGATTTTATGTTCATAAAAGGTTGTAAGACTAATATATATTTATAGGTTTGCTTCAGGAAAGATGGAAAAATGCCGCAATTTTCTCCTTAAACAAAATGAAAGAAAAAACAAAGGAGAAAAATAATAAAGAAATGGAATGGTATTTTGTGTGATCTGAACAACTCAATAAATCTTTGATTAACTTCAGTCCATGATGTATCTCAGAAGCAAAAGTATAAAAAAATTGTACTTTGTCTTTTAAATATTCGGAAGCACACAAATTATTTACTTACAAACAAACAAAACAGAACTCCATTCAGAGTAAGAGAACACTGCCGGGCAAGATGACACACTGAGCAAATAAAGTAAAATTCCCTTTGTCATCTGTTTTTAAACAGATGACAAAGTTATTGTCAGAGAAATTCTGACTGAGTGTACAAAACTCAGCCAGTTAGTTAAAAGCAGTAAAATAAAGCCGATATTTGTTTGCTAAGCGTAAACACTCGGATAAAATATGGTATTCGTATAAACCAGTGTCTCAATTCTCACACACAAGAGGTTCATTATCCCTCAGCAGAAACGAGAATCTTCTCAGATACAGTACTAAGTGGGACAATGGCAGCAGATCCATTGATAATTTTTAACGAGTCATCAGTAAGAGAGACAAGGATTCAGATTATTCAGCTCGATGGATGGATGTCTACTTGCTCTCTTCACCATCTGTCTGCTTGCACAGAGATTCTCTCCGTCCTCTGTCTGTTTGAATCTCTGCTTGCACAGAAATTCAAACAGACAGAGGATGGAGAGGGAAACCAGACAGAAGCGGGGCTTTCCCTGTTTTTAACGGAGAAATCGCATAGTGACGGAGGAGCAAGCTAGGGTGCAAGGAGTTGCCCTGGTGACTGGGCAGCATTGTCTACCATAATGCTAGATCTCTAAAGTCTCGCATACCAAAGGTGCAGTTGACAGTCTAATATGTGTGTTATACATATTTTCCCATCGTAGCTCGAACACAAGATGTCCACTTGGGGTGATCTAGCAAAAATTTTAGGTTAAAGGTAAATAAAATTGCATACGCATAAACAACAGAGACAGCTCATTTTCTTCGACGTATAGACTCTGCACAGTAGATGTTCTAAATGTTCAGTAGCAATGTTAGCCTGGTGGTCGAGTGGGCCTAGCCCTCGGCATACGGTGTTTCCAGCTGGGGTATAAAACTCGGCCCCATAATCTAGCTCAGGTCGACAAGTGTACAATAGGTCCGAAATAGCATACAACAATCTACATCCCAGTTGTTCAATGAAATGGCACTTTAGAAGTTTAGGCGCCTCTTACACTTTGCCCTAAATAAATCATCAACAAAGAGCGCACTGTTTACAGGGGGACGAAACTGTCCACTAATAGAATTTTACAACAAAAAACACAACGCTTGGAACTGATCCTCGGGGAACTCTCTCTCCTCTTAGCAAAAGAATCGAGAGAGAAAGGATGCGAAACTAATTTGGAATGATCGGTTTGATAGAAAGTTTTTTTATCAAAAACCGCTATAACTATTTTGCGGAACGAAAACTCCAATTTCCGGGAGCAAACGCCATGCTACCCTAGCCTGAGACCGACTAACTCAGCTACAGTCGTGAAAAAGGCTCATAAAAATTCCTCGCGACGTTTACCGGATTCCAATTCAGGTCTTTACCATCCAGTATGGGGAGGACGGTGATTATAATAAATGTATTCCCCACGAGGGCTGTATCCTGCAAAGGAGGCTTCTAAAATACCTCATTAAGCAATTATTGGCCATGATTTCCAGAATATTCTACTAGCTGCTGGTTAGAGCTGTAAGGTCGACAGCTTTTATGGATTTTGGATCATTTCTTTGCTTAGGGAAGATAAGCACGATTGCCTTCTATAAGCCAAGAAATAACTAAGTGAAACTGTAAACACAACAACAAAGCATAATGTTGTTCTTCATGATGAATTCTGTTGAAAAATTTATTCTGCTGATGAAGCATGTTTAATCATCACGTGATATATGGTATCTGGCCGTGCAACGAAACAGAGAGAGACGCTTTAAAGTTCCTTCCTTTCCTTATGGATCTCAAAGTCATTATAGGACAGTTTAAATGACTGTTTTTCATGTCAAACGACCAGAAACTTTGCATAGTACGTTGTTTTAGCAGATAATTTAGATAAAGTTTCTCCAGGAGAATGGATATGCAATTGCAGTTGGGTCGGCAATTGCACATTCATTATGTTCTTGTACAGAGTTTTGTATATCATCACAGAGAACCATGGCGGAGATGAACTACCGTTTAGGGGTCGCCTTACATAAGACATAACACATGTCCACATTCATTATGTTCTAGGATCGATGAAGGGTGCAATGTATATTTTTCCATCATACTCCTGACTTTTTCCCAGACTACTTTGTAGATGGTTACCCGGGTGATGAAAAACCTGAAACAGATCCCAGATTCCTTCTGACGTCTGACGTAAGGTACACTGGCTCATGAACGTTTGAAGGATATCAAATTAGCATTAGTGGCATACTGTCGAAATACCCCATGCCTTGTTTTTTTTTTCTTTTCCTGTTGTGCATTCTTCTTTCCACCATAGATTTGGAAAAGGTGGAAACCGTAAGGATGTCTTGGAATTACAATTACTGCTAATTGGATAATACTTTCAGTAATGTACTTCACTTTTGCATTTATTAGCTTCTGGCTGACTTCGGTGGTGTTAAACGTTGCCAAATATTTAAATGCATTCCAGTCATCCTGATCAATCTTCCACTGAATCCTTATCTTCTACTTTCCATTTACACACGGGAAGGAGAGAAGGAGATCAGATGGAGATATCAGTACCAGTAAACGTACTGGTAGGCATAAAGAGTGATCTGGAATTTATGCAAACCTAGATAAATCAACAAAGAAAAAAAAATATTCTACGTATCGATGTATCTAGGACATCTCACTGGCAGTAAAGAAAGGGCAAAATTTATTTGACTGCTTGAAGAAATAACCAACAGAAGTAGGTGTGGATGAGGCCTCAGAGGAGAAACAAAGTTAAGTGTAGTTTCGAACAGATTATTAGAATGAAATCCTATCAAATTGCAGCACAGATAAATGTTGTGGAGCATGTAAAGAATCAAATGGTATTTAAAAATAACTGCATCTGCTGCTTAATAATACTCGTACTTTTGAAACAAAATAGAAAAGAAAATAACAAATGAATAATATTAAAAAAATCTACCTAGTTTTGTATTTTATCCAAATATAAATTATACGAGTATTATGGAAAGCCTTCTCTGGCCCTGTTTCTTTGCTATTTCCAAAATTAGTGTATATAGCTGAACAGGACAATTTGAAGTAGCCCAACCGCCATATCCCAATGGCCCCAATCCATGATCCAAATGGCCAGCAACGTGGAGAAGAGTTCATTGAGAATCATCGCGCATCAAGTGTAAGTGAAATTTTACAAGTTTGCCATGGCAGGACGTATGCATCCAGGACAATAATGCACGTAATCTCCAGTTCAAATGAATATGGGTGTGGTCGGATTAACACTATGGGGAATTTAGAGTACTAAAAATAATCCTGCCTGATTACGCAGGAATGTTGCAATATTATAACTACAGGTAAATGGGATCACTACTTCCAATTGTAAAGAGAGATATCAAAAATAACCAAAGATAATTTACTTCTATGACTTTCACCTAAATAACTCATGAAGTTACGAACTCGCTGAATGAAAATAAATTGCTATCACCTGCGACTGCAACCTACTGTCCTATGTATTTTTATGTTCCCATTTAATTTTATTTAAGTACATTATTTTCTTGGAATCGTTGTGAATACTGTGACCATTATGCACCTTCATGTAAATGACATTTAAAATACAACAATTCTGACTTGGAAATGTACACCGTTCAAGGGACAAGATTATATTAATTTATACAAAAAAAAATAAAATTTTACTTAACCTGTACACCATCGAGTGATTTGTCATGTAAAGTTTAAGGAACCTTTGCTGAAATAAATGATTATAATAAATAAAATGTGTCCGAAAGTCCTCTCAAGGCTCAAATGGCATCTCAAAACAAACAATTCCAGCAATGTGAAATGTCACAACAGGAAACTGAAGGAAGGCTATAGGCAAGAACATTGGAAGCAACAGAAAAATATCTGCACATGATTATAACACTTGAAATGGAACACTCATCAGTAGCAGATATTTCACCAATAATAAAGGGGACTCTATGCTAGGAAGCCTGGGATTTGTTTTCTTCTAACCCAATCTCACGGGATTGCCTGTTTATGACTGGAGTACAGAGCACCGAAACTGGTATACTAAACAGTGAGGGCTGTTCTGTTGTCTGATGAGTTATGATTCAGTCTGAATAGCGATACGATTCTGAGCGGTGTTCGAACTGAAAGGAACGTGGTGGGCAATATCAGCACTCCAACATATGTGAAAAGGATATCTTTGTTGGTGGGAAATAATGGAGTAGAAATGCATCGTCACTAATGGCGGCACTCCCCTTCATGTCTTCTACAGCGGAACCTTGACTGCTTGTCGATATAGAGATGAAATCTTAGAGCTCTATAGAGGCTGTTCCGTAGTGCAGTTTGTCCTCAATTCCTTTTTATGTACAATAACGCCCTTCCACATACCCAGATGATTGATGAAAATCTGGAAAGCGAATATATACATCTTCTAGGTCGCCCAGACTTGAAACTTATAGAATATGCCTGGGATACTTTGGGAAAGCGACAAGTTGCATCCCACAAAGACTCCTACATAAGCTAAAATATGCCCTTACTCTATTTACCTTCTGAATAACCTTTTTGATAGCACGCAGGTTCAGTGGTGTCGGGGTTTTTCATATAGAGGTGTGAGATGTGATCACAGCTTGTATTAATTCTTGTGTAACATTTTATTCAGAGCATAAATACAATAATAGGCATACAATAATATGAAGTTTAGTAGTATGTTTTTATTACAATTTGTAGCTTAGATAATACACTTTCTATTTATTGCATTATAATTGAAGTATTTATGTCCGTTAAAAAGAAAACTCGTCTTATTTATTGATTCACCCTCGTATGGATTTTCTCTGATCTCGGATTCCTACGTTGATCAACATTTTGAAATGAGATCACTCACTCTTCTTTGCCCTCGTGGGTATCACAGTCAGAAGAATAGCCGTCCTCCCACACCGGATGAAAAAGACCTGAGTTCGAGTTCCGTCCATAACAGGAGGAATTTTTATGGACCTTTTCCACAATGTGGCTGAATTAGTCGGTCGTAAGCGAGGGTAGCATAGTTTTTTTCTACTGGAAAACCGGGTTTTTTTCGTCCATCAAACAGAAAATCGACCTCAGAACACATGCAATTTATAGACAGTAAACTCAACTGATATTAAATTCTTCTTTAAGTCCGTTGTATCCTAGAGGATTAATGTGCCCTTTCTTTCTCTCCAAAGGTTGCTGACGATCACAGTTTAAACCTAGATGCTCAAGTCGGGGAATTTTAATTGAAGCGAATAATTTTAATTTATTAAGAATTATTTTCTTCTGGATTTCCAGCCTTCAGAGACCTACTCAATTCCTTTCGACTTCTTAATGCTATGAAGTAATCGAACAGATTGAAAAATATCATCGTTGAGGTGAAATTAATTTCTATTCTTATAAAAAGTGCTCATAGAATAAATATAATCCTACTAAAGAGGGACAGTAAATCGCACCACGGTTAAGAAATTTTAAAGGGATTTTAAAAATAATTAAAGTGAAGTTTAATAAATGCATTTCTAGTTGAACGAATCTACTAATCAGTAAAGCACTGTTCTCGACAAAGAATTATTCATAAACTACAGCAAATCACGCATCTACTAGTATCACCTTAAAACTTAAAATTTTAAGTACGCTTAAGTGGTTTGTGGGGTTATCAACAATCCTATTGAGACATAACAGAGAAACTTTCACCGCACGGTTTATTGCAAAAAAGGAAAAATCTACCCTGTGGGAAGAATGCATAAAAAGGTATTTTTAACGTGAGTAATCGGCCACTCATGGCTTGTATAACAGAAAGAAAAATGCAGGGCTGTATTGTGGTTCCTTTTCCTCATTAAGCAGGCCAATTTATTTCCATCGTAAACATTATAATGTGCAGAATCTTTTAACTTTGATAATTGTCTTCCTGAAACGCATAATGAAAAAAAAAGTGAACTTATCAAGCACACTTCGCAAAAGAAAGATTTCCTTGGTGACGTGGTAAAGAATTTTTTTTCCATATCAGTCATCCTGAGAGGGTTTCTACCATATCAGTCATCCTCTATGTGATCGACTGAAAGGAACTATATTCTTTTGGAGTTATGTTGATCAAGTACACTAATCTATTATACATTATGAAAACTGTTCTTAATTGTTCACAATGTTCTCATCGAGTTTTGCATCTACAAAGATAAATTACGCTAGTTTACAAATTTAAGTTTGTTCATTGGGGTTTGAATTTCAAAAGGTGTTACTGCTGAAATATGTTGCTGTGATTTCAAATATGACTTAGATTTTTTTCTATCACATCCAGATACATCACAATTTAAGAAATAAAAAAGTATTGTTTTTACGAAAGTCTATAACTTTATTGTATTTATTAATGACAAATTGATAGGATTACATTTTCATATATCAAAAAATACGTAAATAATAACGAGTATTATTCAAAATTTTGAAACTTTCGTTAATCAGATCTTCGTCTCTTTGTTTGAAAAGAACTTTAATCGTTTTTCTTTTATGTACAGTGCCAGGTTTCTCTCTTTTTATACACCAGCAGTATCGGCTGGACCTTCTTATGAAAAATACTGTATAAACTCCCTTTCACGATTTTTGTACCAGGAAAATGATGTACCTGGAGCAAGTAAGTTCTTCGCTTGAAGTCTGGATCCCAGAATTTCAGCAGCATACTTTGGAAGACTAAAGTCCCTTACTAAATCGTTCAGTTCGACTTGCGTGAATTGCTGTGGCGTTTAAATTTTTTTCTGGTTGATAACATTCCTCTTCACTAATGTCTTTAGGTTCTGCTCCGGTGGAAGAAGATGTGAACTCCAAAGTTTCTGGTGAAGGTTTTGCAGGTAGATCAGGTCCATGCGGAACCGGTCTTATGGCTGACGGTAGATCTGGATATTTGATGTCCTTTTTATTTTTTTGAATTGTAACCTTTAAACGTCACATAGCTTACTATGTGACGGCATGGCTTACTGACTCGCGCCACATGGGAACAGCAAATGGCAAGCACACCCTTTTTCCTTGACTCCATTTTCTAAGATGTTTAACACTTGTATGGCATACCTTATGCGGTGCCCACGCTTTATCCTGATCACTTAGTTTTATGTCAAAGTATGCATAATATGATTTTTTTGCAAAATCGGTAATATTTCGGCTCTGCTGCAGGTACGAATATACTGCGCTAATAAGAAAAAAGAAGAAACAGCTTTGGGAGAACCTGGTCTCCACTGTTGGAAATATCTCCAAGAATGGGAAAACCGAAATCAACTCAAAATATCCCCCACAAAAACAAACTCCATTCTACTAAACGGATCTTAGGCGGCCTCCGCAAATAAAAATTGGGCAGGAAACAATGAAATTCTCTAACAACTGAAATACCTAGGCGTGATATTGAGACAAAACCTGTCGTTTTAGGATCATCTGAAATATCTCCGTGAAAAAATAAGACGCTAAACAGCCATGGTTGCCAGGGTCACGCGTAAAGAATGGGGCTTAAAAAAGCGAGTCCTCAAACTGTTCTACAAAACTATCTTCACTCCGATGTCACCTACGCATTCGGCGCATGGTTTCGAAAAACTACAATAGCAGTAAACAGACGTATCACAGACCAAATTCACAGATCTATCCTCCTAACCATCTCCGAAGCCTGCCCCACGGTGAGTACCCATGCTCTGCAGGTGCTCGCTGGCACTCTCCCGCTGGACTTAGAAATCGTACGTCGCGGCCTACTCTACTACCTAGACAAAGATACCCCACAGACTTTTCTGGGGTTCACTATAGACCTAACCAGCAACAGAAATGTGGAAAAGAAGAGGATACAAACTCATCTGCAGCAGGCATGGCAGGAAAGGTGGAGCACCTCTGAAAAGGAAGACATCACAAAGAAGTTTCTACCCAACCTCACCAAACTGGCTCTCCTCAGGTCTACAGGTAACTTGCCTCTTAACTGGACACGGAGCGATTAATGTCAAACTGTCTCTACTTGGGATCCAGGATAATCCAACTTGCACTTGCGGGGAGGGCTGAATAGCTGGCAGCATCTCATGTATTACTGCCGGCGCTATGAAGACCTACGTGGTGTTTTATTCACCAGGATCCACTACTTATCACAGGGACAAGAACATCACCTCCTAGACACGAAGGAGGAGTATCAAGCCTTCTCGGATTACGCGCAGACACTGTTCGCGAGGAGGAAAAACCAAATCGCCGCAGCCCACAACCCACTACTACTATAAAGAACATCTGTTCTTCAGCTCGCTTGGACTGGAACACCAGAAATGATCCATCCCCAAGAATTAGAAAACTCATCCTGAGAGGATATACATAGACCGTGCTTGCTGGTGGTGTCCAAACTCAGACACCCCACCAGCTGAGTCTATGTGAACAAGACACATTCCTGAGAACTGCAAGGTTTAGGAAATAAACCACACTAAGGTAAAGGGCTAACACGGACGGAACCCCAGTCCTACAGTGGCAACTCGGACATGACATCAGATTGGACACCACCTATGTATAGTTTTACTGCAGACGCCTGTTGGCAATCGCATCAGGCTCCCTTGCCTGGTGCCTTTCCACCCCACCTGCGCCGGTGGGAGGACGGTCCTCCTTCCGGCGCCCCCTACTTTCTCCTGGTGAGGCATGGACCTGCCTCACTGACTTCTCGGGTTGCCTACGCTATCATCCCCATATTTCTACCTTAACCCCCCAACCTTCAGTCTCCCACTCACTCTATCTTTATGCCAGCGAATGTCCCACACACAAAAACTTATGTCCAAATTACCGTTCGCCCATATTTTGGCCTTTATTATGCAAGCGGTGTCTCCCTCACGTAACGATCATCAAAATGGACGATGATGGATACATGTATCGAATATACAGGGTGTCACAAAAATACACGGCATAACTTCAGGAATGAGTTCCTCATATGTAGACAATAAAAATATTTTCTATCAACATAGTTCCCTAAATGTTGGTTCCCGAGTTATTAACCGGAATGTCTTATCTCACGCAAGTGATTTCCTTCACCACAAGGTACGGACAGAATCTGGTGGTTTTCCATTCCGACCATGCACTCAAATCAGGAGCAAGTGGATATGCACTTTATGTACGGTTTGGCATACGGAAATGCTCTGGAGGCTCGTCGTTTGTACCACGAAAGGTTCCCAGAACGAAGATGTCCAGACAGAAAAATGTTTGAAGGTATCCATCGCCGCCTTTGTGAACATGGGACCTTTACACCTCGTGCTGCGGACAGAGGACGACCAAAATCTACGACTCCTGAAGTAGAGGAGGATATTTTGGATGCTGTGCATGCCACTACTGGAATCAGCACACGCAGAATAGCAATGCAACTGGCTGTTCAACGTTCGACTATTTCGAGTGTTGCGAGAACATCAAATGTATCCTTACCATCTGCAACGGGTACAGGCCTTGTCACCAGCAGATTACCCTGCACGAGTAATGTTCTACCAGTGGTTCTTGCAGCAGTGTGGTACAACTCCTCACTTTCCTGCCTTAGTCATATTCACAGATGAAGTACAGTTCACACGAGACGGAATCCAAAACTTTCACAATCAGCGGTTCAGCCTCAACATCTGGGCGGGTGTTTTTGGTTATAAGTTATTTGGGTCCCATCTACTTCCAAACAAACAAGGTGTACAGAAACTTTCTGGAAAACAACATGCCTGATTTCTTGGACAACACACTACTGATCATTCGTCAACAAGCACACTTCATGCCCAACCCCCCCCACCCCCACATTTCAGCCACCTAGCCCCCAATTACCTGAATCGAAGGTTTCCTGGTCGGTGGATAGGGAGAGGTGGACCAACTGCCTGGCCTCCACGCTCAGCTGATTTAAACTCACTAGATTTCAGCTGATGTGGAAACTCTCCGCAATCGAATTGTGGCAGATTGTGAGACAATACGAAACATGCCAGGAATTTGGCATCGTCTTCGCGAGACCATGATACGTCGATATGAGGCCTGTATTCAGGCAGAAGGTGGACATTTTGAACAATTACTATAAGGTGATGTGAACAGTTAAGTGTCATAGACAGACCTTGAAAACTTGGAAACCAAGCATTTCCGGAATTATGTTGATATAAAATATTTTTATTGTCTACATATGATTCCTACTCATTCCTGAAGTTATGCCGTGTATTTTTGAGACACTCTGTATATGGATCTGTCTGTATGTACGTGCATATAAAAGAGCGCGCGCGTGTTTTTTTTTTTTTTTTAGGTCCTAGCCACTGAAATCTCTGCAAGTTAGGTGGCAGGAACTGCCAGAGTGAAACTACTAGGTTCCTGGTCTGCCTCCACGGAATGAAGGTGAGGCAAAGTTGGGCCTCAGCAGGGTTCCAGCGGCTAAACGACCAGATGAACAACGGTACATGACACTAAACATATACGATATCTTTGGAAGAAGAACGAACGAAGACCTTACCCAATCGTTAGGTAGTGTTCCATTTAGATATATTTTATTGAACATTTTAGTTAGATATTTCAGATCTTTAAAAACATTTTTAGGAGTTCATAATGCCAGATAAGAAGGGGGAAATTATAATCACAAATGCCACAAAAAGGTTCTGTTCACATCAATAAATACGAAACCTTTTATTTATCTCCAGGAGGCATAAAAATAAAGAATTGCGCCAAGTTGTTGTTCCATGTGGGCCATTCTAAATCACAAAACTGCTATATGCACATAACCTTTTGTGATGGTGCAACAATTGCTTTATCCACATAGGAGATGTAGGAGCAGTGCGCACCATTCAGCAAATATGGTAAGACATTACTGTTAGTTATACCGGTACTGGAATTTTCTGCCTAATGCGATAAATTTAAAACTGTACTCCATATTTTTTAATGAAGGAGGTAATCAGCCAATATCTTAAACGTTAATCCTTTAAAAATTCATCCGGAAAAGGAAACCGATTCTAGTGAATTTATGTTTTCAGAATGGTCTATCGAACGTCGTGGCTACCTTAAAGAGACCAAATGTTTTCGAGTAGGAAATCCAATCTTGTGTATTAGTCTTATGGGTGTCTTCTCTTTACAAACTGAACTGCAATCCTCATCAAAGCTATCCATCGGCTCCGCTGAGCTCGTAATCTTCACGTTCATGTGAAAACAAGAGAGACTTATCAATGAAATTTCATTTGATTCTCCGGTCTTTACCGAATCCTTCGTATCCAATAAAATCGGTATTAGAAATCGGACTGCCAGAGTAGGTCTACAGTATAAGGCTTTGCTCTCGTCCTCGTAGATCCGCCTTTATATTTCCGAATCCAATTTCGCCATGCGGCCTCTTACTAAGACTAACGGCAACCAATAAAGGAGGCAGGCCACGTGAAAATGCTGTAATAAGAAGAGCTGGAGGTAAGCAGTTGACGCGAAGAAGGAACAGAAATGTCGAAACGGACAGGACACATATGGTGGTACAGAAGACAACAGAGAGAGAGAGAGAGATATTTGTTCTTTTAAGGAGAGTTTCTGGCTCATCCACCTTGGTATAGTCGCGTACATTCCTATAATATATATTTTTGAATATCTTTTATCCTATATCAATATATCTGTATAATGTGCGCGGGCCTATTTGAATGTTATCAGGGATGAAAAAAACGAAAGCTCACAGGAGTTTAAGTTAAGAGTACGCTAAGCACCAACGCAACTAAGGCTATGAGGTGTCAGTGTACTTGCTTGCATTCCTTGATCTGTAATTGGATGCATTCTTGGGTTGGTTGATCTACTGTTTTTTTTTTGTTGTTTAAAAAACAGCAGATGATTGATCAAAGTTTCCGGAAAAAAACAAAACCATGCTACCTTCTCTTGGGACCGAATAACTCCTCCACATTGTGAAAAAGCCGATAAAAATCCTTTGCGTCATTGGCGTAATTCGACATCAGATTCTTGATGAGATGGTTCCGATTAAAATCTGAGGAAACATCTATATAAGCACTCTGGATAATGGTTCTCTTGATTGTAGTTGGCCTCGATCGACGATACTAGTAGAAAATCGGTTTCTCGAAGAAACAGTTGTGGTAGGCTTGGTTGGTGGAGTAAAGGAGGAAACTGAAACTAGTGGTCGGAGATGCCACTTTTAAGCATGGAAGGGCACAGTTGAATGGGACATCACGTTTTAGATTTTTACTTTGACGAGGATTGGATTTGTTGTCTTTTTTTTGTCGTCCACCACTTCTTGGAATGAAGGCAGCATTTGCTTAGGAAGAAATCTATCAGTAAGCGCCAACCACTTTATGTTGGCTAATAGTTTTGCTGATGAACGGTCCATAAGGCAGAAGAATCTGTTGCCATCTTAATAGTGAACAGCAGCCTTCTCTCCTCGATGTAGGATTGCAACTTTCGCAAGTGTAAAAGAGGAAGAAAGCATAAGAAATAAAGGAAGAAAAGAAATGGAGAAAAAGAGAAAAGTCGCGGGAGAATAGAGAGAGATAATATAACTGGTTAAAAGAAAGAAAATTGGAGCGGGGAAGAAAAGAAGAGAACAGGTAATGTGAAAAGACGAAAGAAAGAAGTAAAGAGGCGGAGGAGGAGGAGGAGCAAACAACCGATAGCTATTTGCTTCTCCCCCCACCTCAAAGAAGAGCTGTCGCTCATTTAAATTTAAAAATTTATCTCCTTTGATGTTCCACAGAAATGGGAAACATAATTAACGTACTCTGCTTGTTTCTTTCTTTCTATTAGATTCAGTTTTTTTTTTTTTTTCATTCCTTCTCGGTCTCCTCATCCAATCGCTCATTCCTGCTTTTTCACTCCTACGCGTATTTCTTCTGTGTATATTTACATTCAGTATAAACAAAGGATTTCACAGATTTTTCTGTTTTCTCAACGTCCTTGTACCTGTTTTGATAAAGAAAGATAAAAAAAATGAGACAGTGAGAGAGATGTGAGTAATAAGATACTGTGTGTGTGTGTGTGTGTGTGAGAGAGAGAGAGAGAGAGAGAGGTAGAGAGAGAGCTAAGTGCATTGCTCAAATTAACAGGTATTTTATAAATGAGATGGTCTTCAGTCAACCCTATGTTAAACAGCAACGCTATAATGCTAAGCGAATTCTTTCAATCTGGTCTTTTATATATTCATTTTACAGGCTGTTATAGTAATGTTTAAGGAGCATCAGCGACTAAGGCCATATTGCTCCGTGTATACTGTCTGTAAATTGCGCGTGTTCTGTTTTCTAGACGAAATTCCCGCGATAAAAAAGCATTCTGTCCTCTCCTGAGACTGACTAACTCAGCCACGTTGTGTAAAACGCCCATAAAAATTCTTAACGTCACGGACAGGATTCGAACTCAGGTCTTTTCCACCTGATGTGGGGAGGACAGCGATTCTAACAAGCGTGCTAACCACAAGGGCTATTTTACAGGCGTATTTATTACTTTTATTCTTCCCTTCCCTTCATCTGATATAAATTACAAAGATAAATAAAAAGAAATAGAATAGAATTGTTACCCTTGTTATAAATGGATTATGAATATAAAGCCCTTCTCCCCCAACGGAATTTAGCAATCCTTTGTGTTGATTTATTTGGTATATCATCTCTGGTAGGGTGTTCGTTTCCATGTAACTACTAATGACCTCTTAAAATAGCCTCCCAAATATGCTTAAATGATGGTGCGGTGGATTTGAGTAGCATCTTCAGTCGTAAGTGAAGGTGACATGCTGAGAAATAAAAAAAAAAACTTTTAAACACAAGTAGTGTTTAGCAGAATGGTTACTACCTATCAGGATCAATTCTTCAGTAGAGACTCTTTTCTCTTTTTAGGAATAATCCTATTTATTCTTAAGAAAGAATCTCCTTTGTCTCTATCATTAGAGCTTCTCTAAGCCAATTTCCCCACTAATTATAGTTGTTATATTTCGCAGGATATATTCCCACTTGAAAATAATAAATGATGTTTGATAACGGGAACAAAAGGCATTTCGAAAAATCTTCTGACTGTAAATCTCCACCATTGTTATCTAAGATGCATCCATTAATATCTAATGTTATTTCATCGAGCAGCCTTTCAATTCTTTCTTTCTTCAAGGCATCCTTGAGGTACAGAACTTGATATTCACAAATACTTACCTGGGACCGAATAGCGGACGAGACTGAGATAACAGTGAAGTAATGACACCTTAAAGTCCCAAGTGACTCTGAAAGAGACAGTAGTGCTCACTTAATGTCAGAGGCAACTAATGGGGTGGTCGCCACCTAACGATGCTGTCACTGTTGAAGTATTTCCAGAGAACACATTTTTCCTTTTTACACAGTATGCGCCGTGAGGAAAGAGAACTTTTTCGACTTCGGCCTTTCCACACGGGATGCGCTGCAACCGAAGTAAAGAAAGGTGTTGCAGTTAATGGACGCGATTTGAAGATATTCTGATGGGATTCTGAAAGGTGAAGATAGCATTAAATGACGATCATAGATCCTGATAGACAAATGGATGCCAGAGACTGATGGAAAGATGGAGCGGTATCGTCAACACACCTCGGGTCTACTTTAACGAGATTTTAGTAGAAACGAATATGGTATCAAAGCCCATTCGGTGTTCAGCTCTACCACGCATATAAGTTTCTGTTTGGAATTATATTGATGTCGAACTGAAGTTAAAGATAGGGTCCCTGCTGGATAGTGAGAGTATAGCGTCACTGCCCTTGAAAACTTGAAAAGACCTTGTTTGATTCCCGCCAACGTAAAAGTTCAGAATTTAAATATAAAAATAAATAAATAATCTTTTATTGCACGCAACCAAATATAGCAGCAATAAATAGTTATCAGAGCCTACAGGACTATGGGTTTGAAAAGTTAAGAGTATATCAACATACAGTTAGTAATAACAATAAGGAAATTAGTGGATAACAGTTATAATAATTATCTCTCTATACATTAAAAAAGTTTTCCTCCTAGTGATATTTATTCGAGCCAATGGGAGAAGAGGGTGAGGCAATTACCTCACTACAAATGCAATTAATTATTGACAACTGCCTCCATAACGTTCACCAACCTCGTGTACGTGATTCACTGTCTAACAGTGATGTTCCATTGTAACGTTTTTTTTTGGTATATTAATGAATATTGTATATTTGTAAATACTGTGGTTTAGTCTTTTGTAAATATTTTAAATTACAAACCATTATAATATTAATTTCAACAACTACCCATTTCAATTGTCCAAATTATTCGCTGTATGATTCCTTTCGCTTAAAAGGTGATACCTGTGCATATGTCTGCGCTGATATTCCCTGCCAAAGACTCAGTAATTTGTAATCTCTTCTTTTTGTCTCCTTTGGATTAAAATCTCTCTAAACCATTCTGTCAACTTCATCTGTTGTCTTTATCGTTCTCCCAACTCTATTAATCACTTGAAATTCTTTGACTTCCTCTCTTTGAGACTTGAAATTCTCCAGTCCAACTTTCTTAAAAACAGTGAGGTAATTTTCCTTGGTGATTTTAATGTCTCGACCAGGACCTAGCTGGTCGAGATGCTGAAGCTTTTGCAATCACTAATTTGATTTCATTTGTTCATTTACCTACGAGAATACCAGACAATCCTAACTACGCAGCCAATACGATTGATCTTTTTTCTCGCAAACAACCGTTCTAAGTACCTCTAAGTCGAGTTGAGTGGTCTTGGTTAGTTCAATGGTTTATTCAAACAGGGATGTCGAAATAAATTAGAGGCTTTGTTGAATAAATAGTTCAGATGAGTAGCCCCATACTTCAAAGAGGACATAAAACATACATCTCTTTAATTTCAATAAATGTTTTAACAAAAATTTGTTAAATGTTTTATCAAAACTTTATAATAGAAAAGACTAAAAATTAAAACGTAACTCTCTAATCTTGGCAATTCTATGTAATTCACACTAGGGAAACGTGCAAGTTTAATTTATTTAACGTATAGTTAGTTCTGTACCGAATCTAGTTCTAATCGTTTCGAATTCACGCGTGTTTTAATCGCTCCTTTCTTTACATATATCGCGTGTCGTCATGGCTAAATAAATCACCAATGTTTCATATACGATTCTTAAGAATTACAACATCCTCTAGGTTAGTCAAGGAGGCTAAAGGTCAACAGCTACAGTGAACCTTCATTCTCGTCGTTAAGTGATCACAAGCTGGAGCACCCTTTCTTCGTATATAAAAAAAAAACCTTCCCTCATCCGTGGTGCTGACAGTGAGCTGTGTGATTGTCGCTTAGAGAACCTTCTTTTCACTACCACAGAAATGATCATAACTCCAAAGTGATAGCGTTGCATGAGGCTTATGGCGCGTAATGAAAAAAAACTGTCACACTATCCGTCTTCGTTTGTATTGGTCGCTATATCCAGCAGCTAAGAGCTTCTCTGCTAGTGCTGCTTCTTTTTAAATATTAACAAGTGATTGTCACAATGCATCACTGTTGAGGTACAGTCTCGTCACCAAGTACACATGGAGCTGTCAGAATAAGAAACATTAGGTATGTGATGCGTTATCCTTTCTTATTCTACTCAACAGTTTCTGGTGAGCAGGGATGGTGGTTTGACACGAAAATAATCATTTTGCGTCTAAACATCTGGTTTATAGATTACGGATTTGATTAATGGTATTTTTTGTTGCTAAAGTCGTAACATTTAGAGAGAGGAAGAGTCTTTCATGTTTTGAATGCGTTATTTTTATTAAACATCGGAACTGCACAGCTTAGACTCATCGTTGCATGCCATTAATGATTTACAAACTTCAGCTATTAACGGATCAAGAGGCTGGCGCCACATTGCGAATAAGTAACATTATACTCTTTTCTTTAGAGAAATGTTATTTATTCTCGGTGTAGTATGTAGGCAACTCGTAGTGAAATAATTCTGTCATTCCATTATGTAAGAAATGAACGTGAACCTTATAATAGTCAGAAATGCAATCAGTAGAGAGAGAGAGACAGAGAGAATAGTATAGAAAACATGGACAAAAATAGAAAGATATCTTTCAAAATGGAATGGGCACGAAAGAAAACAAAATTATCTTATAGATACATCTACGAGGTTTCTGTGTGCACTCTATTCCAAGTCTTTGTAACGATGTCTTTAACCTCCCTAGACAACCCTTGTAATTCGTCTGTCGAGGCCTCTTTCTTCGTACTTTTTCCTTACATCACAGCAAATATCTGACCCTATCCATCACTTGCCAGAGAAGATTGAGAAAGACTTCCTGCCACATTGAATTTCTCGACAGGCGACATCTGACAGATATTTATTATGACCCAAGATGGTGATATGTTGACAAGAAATGGAGCAGCTGAAACGTAGTTCCCTATTCCTAAAATTATCAGCAATAAATGTTTCTAAGTGTATATGATATTATTTTGGTCATAATTTGGTCCTTTGGTTTCTATTTTTAGTTTAATTTTTGCTTCAGATCATTTTCCTGGTAATTAAGCTGAAAAAGGATTTCTTATATGCTATCGAGACGGTCGATAAAGGTAGCCTAAAACGCATCACGTATTCATTAATCCGAAATAGCGGCGAGGAAGCTGTAGATTCTTTTTTATACTGGCAGTAGTAAATAGACCAGATTTAAAGCAGAGATGTTGAACGAGTTGTGGTATCCTTCACCCAATTTTCGAGAAAGTAACAATTTTCAGTTTTATTGATATAAGATTCATTAAAAATTAATGTAAAAAAAATAAAACTCTTTTACTCTTCGGAATGATTCTCAAAATTAACTTTATTCCCTATTTTTATGACATTTTCATGTCTCTCTCTCTTTTAGAAAAATTAAATTTCTAATAAAGTAGTGAAAACTGAAAAAAAAAAAAAATACTTTTTAAAATACGCCCTGAATTTTCTAGATTAATTATTCATATGAACTCACTTGCGTGTTAAACGAGCTCTAGAATTTATTTTTAAAAGACAGTTATTTCACATAGGCGTAACTTTGAATTGGTACCTTTCTTTCATATTAAAGAAACGAGGGTGGTTCAGAGGAGTACAACAAAACGGCTCAGCCGTTAAATCCCAACGTCCAAGAGAATCTAAAGCTATTAAAAAGGAATAAAAAAATTTTACATCTTAAATCTATGAAACAAAAACATTAAATATTGTAATACTGTATTTTACTGCACTTGCTACTTCTATAGGGCTGAAAAGATTGAAATTTTGCCCTATCGTGTAGCAGCACCGAAAACTATCTGAAACTTTTCAGAATCTAAAGAGCTCCAAAGTACCCCCAGCTGGTGGTTCAGATGGCACTCCTTAGTGATGTCTCATACACGCATCAAGCTGGTGGAAGGTGATGAGGATCTTGCATCCCTGGCATTGAAAATATTTTAACTGTTGGCAAATACCATCGGACTGAGACCTTTACGCTCTAGGGCCATACATGGAAAGCGTTGTTCAATGGATATTGTCCGTTACTTCCAGTCCATTAAATTGACGTGAGTATAAAGAGAGGGTTCACTGTATGTTGATTATATGATTACTCGACCGATGCTCCTTTGCTCTCTGTGGTAGGAGAGAGCTAACACCATCACCAAAACTTACACCATCTCTGGCGTTTAGACAGTTTGTACTACGATGTAGAATATACTACACGGTTTTAGAGGAGACACCAGGTGCCGCTTGGCAATGAACATTATATCCTATTCCTAACTTGCAGAGACAGGTTCTTCAACCAGTTCCTGTACCAAATCATTAGACCAAATATATAACCTGTCCAATTCCCTCCCCACGCCTAGTGAATGGAAAAATCTCTACATGACTGAACATATCGGTTTTTAAAAGATTTGACACCCTGCCTCTGGTAACCCCCCTTTGGCCCATTGCCAAGGGACCATGCGGTAGGAAAATAACCAAATGTGACTGATGGGAATGAAGGCAGACTGCTACTGCCCTCATCTTAACATACGTATAACCAAAACAGACTTAATTCCCTAACTTGACAACACTCACGGAAAGGACTTTAAAGAGACTGATATAGACATGCAGCCAGCGTTACCTGCCAGCTAGAAAAAACTAGTAAGCTGTAGGTTTTCGAAGTATGCTAGAATGAATGAAGATGAATGAATGAGAACTAGAGTGAAAGGATGAGTGAATTTAAAGGTGAGAGTATGAAAGGAAATGCTAGGAAGGGTGAGTGAATGATAATGAATGACTCTGGGGATGAATATGTGAGAACGGGTGAGTGCTGAAAGAGTAAAAAAAGATTAAATGTGGAAATTGAGTGAAATTAGTTGTGCGAAAATAAAGGAAGAGTGTGAGTGTGTTGGGCAAATGACTGGAGTCTGAGTGAAATGGGCGGTGTGAATGTAAGGGTGAAAAAAGTGTGTGTGTTTGGATGACTAAATGAATGTGAGAAACAGAGTTCGTGCTGAATGTATAAATGTCGAAGGCAGAATGTAAAAGTATGATAGGAAGTTTGTTCAAAAAATTTTAGCATAATTGTTATATGAATGTGTGTGTTTATGTTTCATTGTTCAATTAGATATGTGGATAAATATTCTTCTAAATTTGATTATTTGCATGTCATTTAAATTAGTGTGAGCTTTCTCTAAATCATTTACTTGTTCAATTATTGCTTTGTTTTAAATTGACAGCATACCCTCTGACGTGAATGAGAATGATGGATGAATGGAACAAAAAAAAGTATCAAAAACTTGTAAAATATAAAAACTATAAAATATTTCCTTTAAATGTACGGTAAAAAAATAAAATATAAAAAAAATTGTGTGTGAACAAATGATATAAATTGGATGTTCTATTCCAGCCTCTCCACCAGATAGACGGATGGCCATGGGAACCTTATGGACCCCAAAGTCATCCATGCTGACACCATGCTGTTCGCTGTTCCTATCTGGTATGGTGTTGGCCTGAGCTGTGCTGGTGGAGTGTTACACCTGGGACCTTCGTCCCAGGTGTAACACTTCACCAGCACAGCTCAGCTGCTGTCATTAGGCCTTCCCAGCCACGCTCCCTTGCGTGGTCCTTAGCCTCCACTCTGGTGGGGCTTGGGCCTGCTCCACTGACTTGGAGGGTCATCTTCTCTATGGACCCCGTATCTCTGTACTTCCCCCAGCCTTCAGTCTCCTCTCCCTCTCTAACTTACAACTAGCGTCCGAATCATCTCTAAATTGCTTGAGTCCTACCCCCAAAAACTTAATAACATCAATTCGCATAACTAATACTTCTTTTGGCTGACCCCTACGTATAACGTTTTTTTTTTTTTTAGGTCCTAGCCACTGAAATCTCAGGAAATTATGTGGTAGGACCGCCGGAGTAAAGAACTATAATACTGGTGTACCTGGTCTGCCTCCACGGGGTGGAGTGTGGGTAACGTTCGATCCCATTAGCTATAGGAAGAACGGTGCCACGACACTACACATATACAAAATACATATACCTTTAAACCTCTGAAATTGACAGTGTTCTGTTTCACACCCACAATGTATACTACGCGGAGAACCCTCGGTGCTATTTGACACTAAACAAACACACACACTCTATCCTATTCCTAAATGGATAACTTTAAACAAGAGGTGCAGCTTAAAAAAACATCTTCAGTATTCTTAGCGTCCTTTATCATTTTGACATACATTCTAGCTATAGGCATTTGTGATTTGTCTCGCCTTGCAATTCCATTTAAAGTAGTTTCCTTAAGATGAATTTTGGGTTTAGAGAACTTCAAAATGCAATAATTCTTCCCTGTAAGTGATATATTTGAATTTTACACGAGTCTTTATAAATTATTATAGCTTACAATACAATAAGTAAATAAATACAAAATGTATAAACTGATTTTATAATTGTTTACATAGCTCACTGTTTTATTTTTATATGGGTATTAAATTAGAGCGTGCACACTGAGCAAATTAAAAATAATAATTTCATTTTATGTTTACAAAAAATTCATGTAAATCTTATGAATCCAATTATTTTTTTTGCCCGGGATTCCTTCTGACACTAAACGCTGAAAATGTGGTGGAGAAGGTTGTTTGTTGTTTGTGAGGTGACTTAAAGAATAAAATTACTTATCATTATAAAGACTAACGAGATTAGGATTGTAACCGAAGATTATTGAAAAATAAAACACAGAAAAGGTAAAATAAGAAATTGTTGTGCCACTGGAGTTACAGAGATGATGAATTGGCCAGTATTTATTATTATTTTTTTTTTGAATATTGCTTCTGGTCATGATAAAAAGTTAGTAACATTGAATTTCATCGAATTCACCAGAGAATACTTCAACCTACATGAGGCGTGGAGTAATGAAATACTAAGCAGATGGTAAGAAAGAAAGAAAACGATCGATTCGGAAAGAGATCAGAGAAAACTTTCTGCTGGGACATACATAAAAATATGTATTACATTTTACACAAGATGATGTATTGTAAAACAATCGCTAACTCACTGCAAAAGCTTTCTGATACGTTTTTCAAAATTCTGAGGCTCTAAGAAGTCTTCCTGGACTGCTTATTCTGCTATCCATATCTCTCTCTCTCTCT
This sequence comes from Mastigoproctus giganteus, assembly GCF_048544385.1. NCBI lineage: Eukaryota > Metazoa > Arthropoda > Arachnida > Uropygi > Thelyphonidae > Mastigoproctus > Mastigoproctus giganteus. Next base: position 19,917,827 of record NC_143583.1, on the reverse strand, counting down.
CTCTCTCTCTCTCTCTCTCTCTCTCTCTCTCTCTCTCTCTCTCTCTCTCTGCACTTCTTAATAGATACATTTGCGTAAAGTCAAGTAGAAGTTCCTGCGAAAAAATAAGTAACAGTGCAACCAAAAGTTAGAAGCAAACGCATTCCGTATCATTAGTTGCTATGGTTACCGGATGGAGCGTGTTTGGATGAAACTAAGAGTCTGCTCTGCAGGATCTGTTAGAAGGACGATAGAAGCTTTAAACACACCGCGGATATCTGAAATCCCCGGTATGGTCTTTTGTATTTTCTTGAAAGCTTTTTAGAGACATTTGTTTACTGAAATAAGAAAAAGAAAAAAAAAAAGTAGAAATAAGTCTTGATAAATGAAAACAGTTTCCCATTTTCATAGCAAAGTCATTTCATTTGTGAAGCATTGTTGCTTCACAGCAACATGTCCATTGTGAGCTTCGACAGGTACAAATAAATCAAACTCATAAAAACAGCGAGGCAACTTCGGAAACCCATATTAGAGTCTTCACACACACACACACACACACGATGGATGATGTATTGATGCTGCCTTACCATAAATAGAACCATTATTGATTATGAAAATTCCATTACCTGCAGCAAGCGAAGGAGACAACGATCAGAAACATTTCCCCATTACACCTTCCAGATGATGGTGAAAAAATAAAAGTAAAAAGAAGCGTCAATGAGATATTGAAAATTTGGAAATCTTAAGTCACCCTATAATAACGGTTGAAGGTGGGAGGAGTGTAAAAATTCTAATGAAAAACTAATCATAAGGTTGTATAATAAATGATCATTTTGAAAGAGAGAGCATTTGTTAGACGTCACTACTCACCTGCACTTTCTCAACGAAAAAAAAATTAAATAGCAACTGAAAATATCTTTTTATGGATATCTTTGGAAAAACATAACACTTTTGAATTCTCGAAGACCTAAACTGTGTGTAAAAGGCTAGTTATACCAAACTTTAATTCATATTTAAACACTTAATTAAAATTAAATATTCAATTGTTATTCAAAATTAAAGGTTCGATTAGAGTATAGAGCATTACCTAACCTACAAGATAAAAAAGACATGTCACAATAATGCTCATTTTTAAGCATGGTTCTTACAAGTGGTTAATTTTGTGAGGGCATCATTGGGCTCAGGTGAGGTAACTTTCAGTTAAGCAATTGGAAATGTATCACCAATGCACAAAGGAGTTTTAAGAGCTGTATTTACCAAATGGGTAAGTACTGGGGAAAAAAGAGTTCAGCAAAACATTTGGCTCAGTCCACAAGAGAGATAACTGTTTAAGTTGGATCATGTTGAACTCACAGGGAAGATTTTAGGACGGATTGCAGTGTGGCTGCAGGACAGGAGACAGAAGGTTGTGATTAGTTACTATTAACATTTGGCTAACGTTATTAGTGAAGTTCCAAGAACAGGGCATAGGTCCACTATTGTTTTTTATTTTCTTATATGATATCGGTGAGTGGATAAAGGGCAAGATGTAAAGACTGGAAGAATGGTTAATGATCAGCGCCAAACAGCATTTTCCTTCAGGATGATTTGGTTAGGCTTCAGATTTGTTCAGAAAAGTGGTATCTACGCTTCAATGCAGCCAAAAGTAGTCGTACACTTATGGAATGGCCATCCCAAAATAACGTATACACTTGGTGGGGGCTGAACTAAAAATTCTGTGCAGTGCAGACTAGGAGGGCCTATAGTGTCCTATCAATGATCGTTCGAGGGGAAGCCATAATCCCGGTATAAGGCAATTGTACGACTGCACTTGAAATGCAGTATCTAATAATGGATGCTGCTCCTGAAAAAAGACATGAAACGGTTCAAAAAGGGCAGATCCGCTTTGTGAGATCTGAAAACGGATGCCCGTATGAGGATACTTCGAATAATGGACTGCGTGCAGAGCTTGGTAAACAGAACCTTGATTGAAGTATATAAAATACTTCAATCAAGATTTTGAGAAAAGAAAGCGTAATGAATCTGAGTGAAAATTTCACTGTTCTAAACATCATTAAAGGCCATAAATTCAAATTACGGTAAAAGAGGTTCAGACTTGATTGCAGAAAGTTTTCTTTTAGCCAGGGAATTGTAATTACTGGAATACGTTACCGCCGTGGATACTCGAGGCGGATTATTCATTTATTTAGGCTTTTGCTGCACCAGTAAAAATATTAATAACACTCAATGATCTGTGGAAAAAAAACTTGCAAAATTAAAAGAATCGTAACGTTTTAAATGAAATATTCTCATTGATCGGTTCAACATATTAATTAAGAGCGAAAGGTATATTATAACCGGGAAGTTACTCATTGGGGACAATATATACAGAAATATAAATATTTAGTCCTTTACAAACTAAAATATGTCTACGAAATCTAGAAACCTCAAGTAAGTAAATGTGTTAGCTCCACAACAACTCGGGCTATGAGACGACAGTATATTTTGTCTGTAAACTGTGTGTGCATTCTAAGGTAAACTGTATTCCTCCTGTCATCGATGGAATCGATGATAGGAGGAACTTTTATGAGTCTTTTTCACAACGTGGATGAGTTAGTCGGTCTCAGGTGAGGGTAACGTGGTTTTTGCCCTCCAGACATGGAGAAATATAACTTTAGACACTGTTACTCCTAAAACCCTACAACAACAACTTGCCAGTTTGCTGGACGAAAAATCTAGTTACTGAGAGATAAAAACCATGAAACTTGAAACCCACTAAGTGAGCCACATTGTGAAAAAACAATAAAAGTTCTTCAGATAACAGGAATCGAACACTAGCTGTTTCCCCTGTGTGAGGAGGATAGTGATTATATTCATTGTGAGGGCTCCAGAAAAGTATTTTAATGGTGCAAACTACAGATCTTGCACAAAGAAAGACGAATTTTTCTCTTTTGATCCAACAAAATATTCATGGAACCACAGTTTATATTACCTCATCCACTGGGGCACTTGTAATGCTACTTCTGCGTAGTAACTGCCACCAGAATTACCAGAAATTAGGGTTTACACATTTGGCTATTTTCATCTAAAAAATATTTTGGATAAAAACCTGAAAAAGTGTTTAAAAATTGTGAGATAAAACTTGCATATATTCTTTGTCTGTAAGCCGCCCCCAAAATAAATCACATAATTTATAGACATGCCTCATGTCTTTTGTTTCCTCTAGTAAAATTATAAAATTCTTAACAACCTAAATTAGTAACTTCCTCCAGGTCGATTAATAATAAAATATTTTCTATCTATATGTTGGGGAAGCCACATAAGTTCAGAGCAACTCTGCCAGGAAAAGATCTCCTAAACATCCTCCCATCGATATGGGATTCGAAACCCTCTTTCATTTGTATTGATAAGAGCTACTCCCTCACCCTCTTTGTGTGGGGAAAGTAGGAGAACTTCTCTACCTAGAAAACTAAGTTCGTTTTAAAAAGTGGTAGATTGACACCAAAATATTGATTAAGACGCCTTCTCTCCCCTTCCATTCTGTTCATTCTCCCCCCTATAATACAGTATTTATTATAATTTGTTTGCTATTTTTATATCCTGGCTCTTACGATTCTAATGCTTTGACGTCAACCTCACACGCCTACACTGATTTATTTAATTAAGTTCAAACTCTGACGATTAGGTAATCTTGACTGCGAGTCATCAGTGGGAAACTTTTGCGAACAGGGAATCGAAAAGTTTATCAGTGCGAATTACTTTGCTGCCTAACGAGATTTGCCGGTGTTATAAAAGCTGTTCACACACTAATTCTAAATCAGTGGTCCGTAGGCTCTTTCCATAAGCACGTAACTCGGTAATTATAATTATTGGGCAGTATTTCTATTCTGGCTCTTCTTATTCTCAACAGACTCTTGCTTAATTAAAGTCCAAAATGGAAATGAATAAATATGACCTTTTAGGTCGTAAATCCTTCCCAAATCCTAAATTCGGATTACCAAGAATTGTAAATTGTAAACCGCCGATGAAGTACGTTTAATTAACTAATTTAGCAGTAGGCACCATCATTCCTTCAAAGAAATTGGACTCTCAAATAGAAACAAAAATATACGCCGATCAAAACAGCAATATTATTCGTCCGTGGCTTGTTCATCATGGTTTTATCTAATTGTTCCCTTCAAATGATGTATTAAAATGATTCCATTTGCCCATCAAATACCTTTCAACATTGCTAAGTGTCGTCCAAATGACAAACACTGAGGAGTTTTCGCAATAACACAACTTCTCATCGCAATTCCGGATCTGGAACCTAATCGAAGCTTGTAGAAGACGAGTTTTCTACTGACAATCGCAACAGCGTGCGTGCGCAACGGCTGGATTAATTAGTCGTATCGGTATAAGCTAGAGTAGGTGTGTTCGCTCAAATAGAAGTTTATAACCGCACTCATCTGTTCTCATTTAAATGAATCAAGCTAATTTGCCGTGGACTCATCTGTTAATGGACGGCTGAGCTTAAACCTTTGTCTTTTCTTTAAAATTTATAGGTCGATCGACTTTAGAATGGGGTTAATGAAATAGTACGGAGCAAATAATCCCTTTGATATTAAGTCCAAAAGCACAAGCAAAAGCAAATTTACCTTTGAGTATTTTTTTTAAAATTACTCAAAGGTAAATATTTAACCAATCATTATAGACAACCAAATCTTCATGTGTCGACCATTATTTATAATAAGCAATCATGGCAGGGCATTGCTTTCTCCACAGATGCCTTTGAAATTGTTGATGGAATATTCACCACCTATCGGACTCGTTCAACTCTGAAAGAGTAAAGGGTAATCTCTATAAACACGATGTTTAAGATATTTGAACAACCAAAAGTTGTCTTCTTTGATTGTATTCCCGCAATCGAAGCGCGGAGCTTGGTGAATTCCTACGGATAATTCACACTTCCTTAAAGATTTCTCGTACAAGTGTTACACGGTATTGTCAATACGAGGCGTAGCACTGTTCTGCATAAAAAAGTCTGCTTTCATATCCACGTTCATTAATATCCGGAATAATTCGTGTACCATTAATTTAGTCTCAAAATGACTTTGATTGTTATTTTCTTCAAACTAAAAGGATCAATAATAACATGTTCCATAAATCCACGCTTGGTTCCTATACGTCCATATGAAAGATTTCTCTAGCTGAAATTCGGCAGTTTGTACATATCACGTATCCATCAAGGATAAATTGCACTCCATTCATCCATAGTATGTTAAATCAGCATTCTGTATCTTGAGCAACCTTATCAATCAGGCACTGGACCAAATCAAGGCGACTTTGATAGTCTCGTAGTTCCAATCAATGCAAATATTTGATCTTGTAGGAAAACAGCTACAGCAGCCACGCGAAATGTATGGCAAGCACAAGTTAATCTCAAACGAATTTGATCAGGGTTTTGTTGCTGCACCTCATCATTTCTTTGAATCGCTTCTTGTGAGGCTCATGAATGACTACTTATAAGATTACGCATTAGGTAGCCTCTTCAAAACGCCATACAGTATTTAAGGTGGTTCTTCTCGAACAAGGAAGCTTTTTGACATAACTTTCTGTCTTCGATACGTTCTAAGGGCTGCAATAAAACTAGTGCCATTCTTGTAACAAAAATTAATTTAAAGTGCTTTATCTTTAGGCAACATTTAAAAACAACTTGACCGGACCTATTTATTTTAATTAGTGCTACAGATGCGAGCTTTTTATCTTCACAACGAAGAATAAGAATATAACGAGCAAAGACTCGAATTCCTCGATCCTAATAGCGTCATTCATTTTTATTTGCGAATAAATCGCATAGTTCCATTGTGCTAAAATTTCTAACTACAGTATTTTTTATTGCTCAAACATCGTATATATAATTCTTTTTTACATGCATATAAAATGTAAATAAATTTTCTATACCATTTGAAATGCATACAAAACTCTTTCTCTGACGAGTCAATTAAAACGAATTGTTTCTCAAGTAGAAAAAAAGACAAAATCAGCATTTCGTACTCACTTAACAACTCTTAAATGCCTTAAAAGGAAGACTAGGGATTTAATTCAGTCAGTCGTATTCGCATATATATCTTAATTTTATAGAATTCTATCGATTTTATTTTCCCAGTCTCTTTCTCTCTGGAAACTTAATGGTCTTTATTTATCAACTAAGCTTGTAAAGAAATGGGGTACGAAAAACACGAACAAAAGTTTTCTTTCTTTTTATCTGTCGGAAAAGTAGAAAGAGTGATTTGTTTCTTGATTTACAAGCATGACTTCTTAAAATAAAGAATGTCTGGAGTGGTTTCTACAAAATTCTTCGCTCCTCTTTCTCAATCTCTTCATTTCGGTGATTGGTTTTTGGTCTATTCAAAAATTCAAAATTTTAAAATTACTTAACTTTATTTCAATTTTATTTATCGTGAAGCAATTAGTCTTTGGAGCTCTCCTTCCTGGTATTTTTCGAACCGCATAAACGAAGTGATCTCAGAACTTCAACGTTGAACTCTTCATTAATTACACTAGTTTACAAATTTAAGTTTGTTCACTGGGGTTTGAATTTCAATAGGTCCTACTGCCGAAATATGTTGCTGGGATTTCAAATATGACTTAGATTTTTTTCTATCACATCCAGATATATCACAATTTAAGAAATAAAAAAGTATTGTTTTTTACGAAAGTATATAACTTTATTGTATCTATTAATGACAAATTGAAAGGATTGCATTTTCATATATCAAAAAATACGTAAATAATAACAAGTATTATTCAAAATTCTGAAACTTTCGTTAATCAAACCTTCGTCTCTTTGTTTGAAAAGAACTTTAATCGTTTTTCTTTTATGTACAGTGCCAGATTTCTCTCTTTTTAAACACCAGCAGTAGTCGGCCATCATACTTGTATTCCACCTTCCCTGGTACCTTTACTCCATTTCCTTTATGTCCTGATGGAATCTCTCCCCTTGTTCTTTGCTCATCTGTGCAAGATTTTCAGGAAAAGATCAAGATGGGCATGCAAAAAGTGAATTTTGATGTTTGAATTTTGATTTTGATGTACATTTTTCAACCTAAAATGCGAAGCTTTTCCAGCATATTTTGAACAGTTTTCTCATAATCCTGTGATTTATGATTTCCTAGAAAGTTTTCCATTACACTTTTAAAGCAATCCAGGCTTCCCTTTCAACGTCAGTCATAGTAGTTTCAAACTGACCGTCTCAAACTAATTTTCTAATTTGGGGACCAATGAAGACACCCTCCTTAAGTTTTGCGTCTGATAAACTGGGAAATTTACTGCAAAGGTACTTTAAGCAATTGCCATCCTTATTCAATGCTTTAACAAATTGCTTCATCATGCCTAACTTGATATGCAGTGGAGGTAAACGTATTTTATCTGGCTTCACCAAACTGCACAATATTTTTTGACACGGTGTAAGATTGTGCCTCCGAGGCCATTGCTTCTTTGTCCAATGCAGCGTTTTAGCTCTGCTGTCCCATTCACAAATAAAGCGTGGCATTTTAGTGTACCCACCCTGTTGCCCCAACAACATACATAACACTTTTAAGTCTCCACATAGTTACCATTCGTGATCTTGATATTTAATTTTCTCCAGAAGCAACTTTAGGTCATAAGCTTCTTTTAAGTAGACTGAATGAGCAACTGGCACAGATGTGTACTTATCTCAATTATACAAGAGAACACCTTTTAAACTAGTCTTAGAAGAATCTATAAATAGTCTCCATTCACTAGGAACATATGATGGAGCTCCTAAGGACCTTCTTTTGAAAAATACTGTATAAACTCCCTTTCACGATTTCTATACCAGGAAAATGATGTACCTGGAGCAAGTCTGGAAGTCTGGATCCGATTTCAGCAGCATACTTTAGAAGACCTAAGTCCCTTACTAAATCGTTCAGTTCGACTTGCGTGAACTGAACGATTGTGGCGTTAAAATATTTTCTGGATGATAACATTCCTCTTCAATAACCTCTTTAGCTTCTGCTTCGGTGGAAGAAGATGTGGACTCCAAAGTTTCTGGTGGAGGTTTTACAGATCAGGTCCATGCGGAATCGGTCTTATGGCTGACGGTAGATTTGGATATTTGATGTCCTTTTTATTTTTTGAATTGTAACCTTTAACATGCCACTTATATAGGCTCTGTGGTTGATTGGACTGTACAAACAAGTGAGTGCATGCTCAGACAAGTTTAATCCGTAACTACAAACAGGAATCTCCCAGACTCCACTCGGAAAATAAAATTCTGGGAATCACAGATGGGCCGGAAGAGCGGGGTGGGGGCTGTCTACCTTCATGGGTCAAGGTCGGCTGCCTTGCAGTGTGTGTAGTTACGGGTTAAACATGAACAATCTGTTGTATTTGAGGCAAATATTTGATACTGATTACGAATATAGGGGTATAAAACTTGTAAACCATTGCAGAAACTATAGTTATGTACACATTTGCGTATAATACCTAGGTAATATTTTGTTAATGAATTGTGAAAAATCTTTACGTGATAGAAACAAACGGACTTCAGTTTAATAATCAGTAAACATGCATAAATAACCCCAGTTATTTATGCAGTTATTTATGTTACACCGTAAACCAGTGTTATTTGTCTCTTTGGAGAGTATACATCGCCCTTAAAGTCAAAACATGGCTTTCGTTTTGTTGTGCAATTGCCGCGATATTTTTGAGCCAGGAGGAAGAAGTCTTCTATTGGAACGGCTGTTGTTTGGTTGCGGGATCATACTCTTAAATCTACGTTTCTTCTCCAGTTATAATATGTTTCAAAATTCAACTCAAGCTATGTATTTTCAAGAACAGTATATTAAATATTGTTGGGAGTTACTAAGAAGGCACCTTACTCCAAATTTATAATTGGTCGTTAATCAGCATCGCAAGAAGTAATTCAAAAAAAACCTAACGAGGTGCAACAATAATTCGGTCAAATTATCTAACTCGTCAGACATTTCCTGAGCACGCTATAGTCTTAAAGGTAGGCCTCCATCTGTTCCCCTTTAAAATTGAACATTTGCATTGACTGGAAGTCATATATGAACTTTGATAGCCCATATGACTATTAAAGCTGTCGTCATTTCTTCCACAAGGTGGCGCTAAAACTGGAATGATTATTAAACATCCGGTGAACGGATGAAGCGCACTTTCACCTTGATGAATGTGTGATGGACACAAGTTCTCGAAATTGGGCTGGAGAAAATTTTCATGTCTGCATTGAAGAATCGCTGTGCCCATTAAAGGTTACAGTATGGTGTGGATTTACGAGATGTGCTATTATTGGAGGGCATTTTGTGAAACGCATAAATAACAGCTTATTGCGCACCAAGAATTGCATCAGATATTAATGAAGATGGTGCTACTCCCTGTATTGATGATAATGTCAAGCAGCGGCTATGAGAAACCAGGAGAGAATGAATTATCAGTGGCTATTTTCCATTTCTCTGGCCAGAAAGTTTTCCGATCAAACTCCATCAAACGTTTGGTTGTGATGATACCGGAAACACTCTGATAACAGAAATTTCCTTTCGCTCCTTTCAGATTTGCAGGACGCTAAGCGTAAAGACATAGTGAACATAATACTGGATATTTCGAAAGCATCTGTGGAGAACATAATACTCCGCCTTGATTGCTGTTAGAAAATAATGGTAGACACGTGGATATTTCATCATCAATAAAGATTCGTGAAATTTTTATCTATATTATTTGCTACACTAATCACATTGTGTGCCTCCCTGCTGCCCAATTTTTGAACTCATTTTAGTATAATACCCCTATAGTTTTCGAATTTTGATTTTTAAATGTGGGAAGGACTTCATAAAAACCCCGTATTTTCATTATACTCTTTTTTGGATATACACTGCCCAACCATTAATACCCCGGACACCCCTCCATGAATGGGGAAACAGGTCCTATGCATGAAACACGTCACAGAACCTGCTATAAATATGCACACTGGGCTTCGAACAGACAATTGCAAAAGTGGGCATGCAAGATGACACGTTCAACAGAATTGATCACCTCAACAAATGCTAGACACCGATACCCATGGTGTAAGGAGCTCGAATCCTGGACTGTATAACAGTGTAAAACAGTCCTATGGATAGACGAGTCGAGGTTCGCACTCTACCAGTCTGATGGCCGTTCCTGAGTATGGTGGATGCCAGGGGAACAGTTCCTTCCTGATTGTATCCTCTCAACGATTAAGTTTGGTGGAAACAATGTAGGCAATGCCATGAATGCTCTCAACGATTAAGTTTGGTGGAAACAATGTAGGCAATGCCATGAATGTTGTGCAATGCCAGGACAGCCTGGACAATTATGCACTTTCAGCATTATGGTAATACTTCGGGAAAGGTCCATAGCTGTATCAGCAAGACAACGCGCCATGCCATACTGTCCACACCCATGTCCTTAAACAGAGTGGTTTAAGGACATGGGTGAGGGAAAGTTGGATTGGCCAGCACAGACTGCTGATCTTAACCCTATCGGGCATCTTTGGAATGTATTGTATCGTGGGTACGTGCACGTCAAGATCGTCCAAAGAACAAGGCCAAACTGTGGCTGCGTTAATGGCCGAGTGGAGGAACATATCACCTGACATTTATAAAAAAGCTGGTTGCAAGAATGCCGCGAAGATCGAAGGCTGTCATAAAAGCAAAAGGTTTCAGCACAAAATATTAAATGATACAATAAAAGCATTTTTTTTTGTCTAAAGGCAGATGTCCGGATATTAATGGTAGGACAGTGTATGTACTGTACTGGGTGGTTATAAAATAAGTTTATCTATTCAGGAGACCTTAGTGCCAAAATGGTTAGAGAAAGCACTGTGAAAATGGGTGGGTATGTCTTTTACGGTATGGGGAAGCGATTTGTAGAAGAAAAGAAAAGAAAATAATTCAAATGTCCGCCACCAGGAGAGAAATTGGCACTGTAAACATGAGATGGAATACTTAACTTAGGATTAGATTTTAATATCAGGACTTAGACATCTACAGATATTGTTCTGTGTGCTTTCCTTCACTTGAGATGATATTCTAAAAACGGAGGACTGCATGCGACACAGTTTCGCATAGCATCTCATTAGGGATGTTGGCTACATGCTGTTTAATGCTTGCTTACAAATCGACAAGGGCTTGTATGCCGCCACGGTAAACTCTGTCTTTCAGGTATCCCCATAAACAGAAATCACAGGGATTGAGATTTGCTGATTAGGCTGGCCAGAACTGCAGGAAGTCCCTAGTCATGCAAGATGTCGACCAACGTGGGGGAGGGGAACCTCCCCACGTTGGACGACATTTTGCATGAACACTACGGTCTCCAAGCATTGCCTTTCTTGCAGAGCGGGAATAATGTGATCTCTTAGAAGAGCGCACTACCGTGCACTAGTTACCGTGAAGATAAATGGTCCGATTATACTGTAACGTTGGACTTTTTAGTGGTTTTTCATGCACAACAGATGGACGACAAGTTCCCCATATTCGGCAGTTTTGTGCATTTACAGTCCCATGAAGAGTGAAATGTGCCTCATCAGACCACAAGACCATTCGAGCCTATGTATCGTCAAGTTCCATACGAGCCATAAATGTAGCACAAAGTCTATTCGTTGTTGCTGATCACAAGACTTTATTTAGTTCTTGCACTACGTGAATCTTGTACGGGAACCCACGTAAAATTATTCGAAGCACTTTACGTACAGTAGACCAAGGAAAGTTCAAGTCTCTTGACACACCTCTGGTAGTCCACTAGTAACTGCTAATGTTTCGCAGGGCGCTGTGTCGTCCAGTGTGGATCTTGTTTGGTGAACGAGCTCTTGCTTTTTGAGATATTTAATGTGTTCATTGACAAACCCCTTATGTGTAAATATGTGTACCTAGAAGTTAAAGTTGTGAGTTCATAGGAGTTCTTTTGGGTGTTGGAACCGGGGGTTTGTGGAATTATTTGCGTGAGATTATATTACAAACTGAGTAATTGATTTCATAATTATACATTGCATTGCATAGTGCTTATACATATATCACTGAAATCTTCCATAGAAATACCATTATCCCATAGACTTTGTATGGGTGATAATGGCGACTTGAAATATTCCATTTTTTGAAGTTAGTCATGGAGACGGAAAACATTGACTAGCGCCATCTCAGTATTTTGACTTAATACCATATGTTCATTAGTTAAGCTTTCGATTGGATAACATTGTGGTCTTGTTTGGGCTATCATTTTTCAACCTTAAAGTTGATATTTCTCCAGACTTATTGGTCTTAGGGACCCCATTATTGGGAGGTGAGGATCTTGAGAAAATACTTATTTTCAAGAATTTTTCTGGCGCCCTCATGCTATTAGGGAGCGAGATCTCGACACTGCTTTTAGAATATTTCAGAACTTCCCTTCCACTTTTCAACCAGCTGGAAAAGTGTGAATACCTTATAACATTGTCTTTAGGGTACTAGTGAGTATCTTATTAGGATTGAGAAGACAAGTTTAGAATAAGAGGATAGTGTTTTATTATATTTAACCTATACTTATCTGACATGGACCATGACAAGTTAAGATACTGACACAAGATTTTGATATAGAGAATTCTTCTGGGTTAGAGCCTACGGACTCATCTAAGAAGGGGTACAGGGGGAAGAAAACTCCCAAAACTCCTAAAATTACTCAAGCTCGAGGAGATTAAAACCTTGTTGTGGAGGAGGGTCATTCTGTTTCGTTGGCTTCTGAGGTTGGGTCCGAGCATCCGATGGTCATTGTCGAAAGTAATTCGGTTCCAACAGAATCATCTGAAGATCTTTCTCTAACAGAAGGATTGGACCTGGGTTGGTCTTTGAACGCTTCAGTTGTATATGCCACAGTTTCCAAAATCAGGAAGGCTCTGGGAGAGTTTTTATCAAAGGATTCTAGCACGATAACTAAGTCTGCCTCTATCCGCATTCATAGTCTATGGGCGGATCTAGAGCCAGTTATCACCTCAATCTTAATTGAAAATGAAAATGACTTAAGACGAAATAGTCTGAATTTGAAATCAGGGTAGGTCTTTTGGACAAAGTGATAAAGATCCAACATAATCTTCATCCTTATAAGACTTTTACCGAAGCTGTTCGTGGTAGTTCAAGGCGAAATAGACAGACTCCTGAGACAACAGAGATTCCACTGCTGACTTCTTCAGTGGAGGTGTCGGCTTCTTCGAGCAGATCAATCGCTGGTGAGGATAGGATGGGTTCCGGAAGTAGGATCTCTGATTCCGAAAACATACTGATACTTAGGCCCTCAGCAGAATGGTCCCTAGCGTCTAGTCAGAATGTCAGGAAGGCAGTTACTGAAGTGATTAAAAAAGATCACGAGGACATGAAAATCAAGAGTGTACGTCTTTTGAGAAACAAGGGTGTGTTAGCAGAGACAACAAATCCTGATGATGCCAAGAAGATTTCAAGTGCTTTTGCGTTAAAAGATGCAGGATTATCAATGGAAAAAAAAACAGATTGTCTGATCCTACAGTTTTGATCTACGGTGTCCCGAAGGACTACTCAAAAGAGGATATTTTGGAGGATTTAATTAATAAAAATTTAAAAGACTTTGGTTTTAGCCAGGAGGAAGTTAAGAATTAGATTACATTCTGATTTAATTCTAGCACCGGCACCAGAGTGACCAATTGGGTTATTAGTTTTAGCCCACGCCTTATGGGATACATGATTCAGAGTGAGAATTTATCTAGGATTTACGTCGCATAGATTTCATAAGTTTACAGTTGTAACTAAATGCTTCAGATGTCTGGGATATGGTCACAGTGCGCAGTTCTGTTCCCATAAAGCTGTATCTTGGGGCCACTGCGCTGGTGGAAGCCATGTTTTTGCTGACTGTATGCACGAGGAGGAACCACCTCAATGCATTAATTGTAAACGTAGAGGTAGGGACTGTAATCACTCAATTAGGTATAATAAATGCCCTGAGTATCTTAAAGCTGTTGATTTGACAGACCGAAGAACCAGACATGAATAATACAACGGTAATTGATCCAACATGTGTTAACCTGCAATACGGCGAAATAAAAATTCTTGAAATTAATGGGCAGAGATCTCGTGCCGCGGTGGACGAGATTAGAAAAGCTGCTGATGATCTGGGGTTTGATATTGTATGTTTGTCTGCGCGTGTAGCACAGTGGTATCGTCACCGTCCTGCCGAGGGTGGAAAAGGCCCGGGTTCGAATCGCATCGATGATGCGAGGAACTTTGGTGGGCTTTTTTCACTCCGTGGCTGAGTTAGTCGGTCTCAGGTGTAGATAGCAAGGTTTCCCCCCAGAAACTGGGGTTTTTTCGTTCAGCAAACAGGCAAATCGACCAGAGAACACACGCAATTTACAGACAAAATAAATATAAGGTAGATGTAATAATTTACAGGGGACCCTAATATCATAATAATAAAAAATATCGTATGCTTGCAAGAACCATGACCACGAATTACTTAATTACTTAATCGCTGGACATGGCGTAAGGGCCAAACTATTTGAAAGAGGATTAGAATCTGCCCCCTCCCTACTGTTCGTGCGGTGAGGTTGAATCTTGGAGGCATGCCATCGTTGAATGCGGACAGTATGCTTCAGCAGGCAAGAATTACTAAATAGGTTACCAAACCTCACGGAGAATAATTTACCTTTCTTGGTTCAGAGCTGGGACATCTTTGCTTTGCTTCAGGAATTCTTGACTCAAGTTTTTAAAAGAAGACAGGAGGTAAGAACATATTGCAGGATACCAATTAACGAAAGTGCTGCACATTTGACGACAGAATGCTTTGCTGTACTGTCATCTTCATTGGATGTTTCTGGATTATAGTGCGAGTTGATCTTCCACTCCTGAATACCCAAATGCAGGCTTACATTTGTGGATGGACTCTAAGTGGAGATAATGTTAATCTAAGTGTGAATGTTAATCTGTTTCTAGGTGTTACTGTTAATGTTTGTCTAAAGTGTTACTGTCATTCTAAGTGTATATATATATTTGCTATTTACATGTAAATAATTGAATTTCGTTCGGGATTTCTGGCACCTACCGGTATAGCGTTTCATCCGGTGGGTATCATTTGCGTAAGCAGCGTGTCTTGAAGTAAATGACAACTTTTGCATATGTGCAGCGTCGTTTTCCCCTAGTGACGGAAATTTGAACTTTTTTTTTTTTTTTTTTTTTTCCTACAAATCGCTTCCCCATACCCTAAATGACATACTCAACGATTTTCACAGAGCTAACTCTAACCGTTTTGACACTAGGGTCTCCTGAATATACATTTAGTGATCACTGAATTGTTCTGTCTCTCTCTCCGGCACGACCACCAAGTTACTGGAGTTTAGAATAAATCATCAGTCAAACATTAATCGTATTTAGTAGCCACGAGATTGAATCCCGGTCCACTCAAAGAGCGCGTGCTATTGTACTCACGCTTCTAACCACTCGGCTGCATCAGATTGTGACAACCCTATTCCGTAATGATTCCGCATAACTCACAGTATAAAAAGCCGAACGTCTTCGTCTACCAGTGCAGCAGTAATTTGCATCTGGTTGTGCAAGTCAAAGTGATACAGCAGCAGTTATGGGACGTAATAAAGATATCACGGAGTTTCAAAAGGGCACGATTGTGGGAATTCGTACGTCGGGTGCTTCCATATTGGAAACGGCACGTCTTATTGGCTGTCCACGCTCACTGGTTAAGGCGCACAAAGAATGGTGTCGAACGGGTCAAACCATCTCCCGTCGACAGATTGTCAATCGTAGGTCACAGTGTAACAATTGACATCGCAATACAATATGGGGAGTGCAAGAACTACATCTCGAATTATGATGCGCCGCACATTCAGACGTATCGCGTCCCACAGCAGACAACCCAAGAGACATCCTCTCTTCACCGCTGATAAGAACGTCCACTGCGAATGCTGTTGTGTATGTGCAATCGTAGGCGGCGAATGCTGTGGTGCAACAACACGCTTGTTGGACACTGGAGAACTGGAAACTGCTGGCTGGATGAGTTCAAATACCTGGTGAATATGCCGACGGACGCAAGCAACACGAGTCCATGGACTAGTCGTGCATGGTGGCAATTATCCAAGTGGGTGGCGATGGTTGCTTAGTATGGATCATGTTTATTGGCAAGAACTAGGATCCCTGGTGCGTATGGACCTACGTTTCACTAGTGAGTGGTACCAGTAGCTTTTAGAAGGCCACGTATGCACTGCTATGATGAATTTCTTCCCAGACAACAGTGAGATCTTTCAAGTCGATAATGCGCTATGTCATTGTGCCCGCACTGTGCCCGAGTGGTTTGAGGAACACAGTGAAAATGACACCGTCTTGATTGGCCTCAAGCCAATTGAACAACTGTGGAATGTTTTTGAATGGGAAGTAAGGTGTATGGACACACTGTGGCCTTGCAAGCAGAATGGCTGCAGATCCCTAAGAAAGCCTTTTAGACAATGCCCTTAATATTCAGAACGCAGAATTAAATTACTCAACTCTAGTAAGTAAGCTTGCAATTAATTTTGTTATCTCTGTTAATAATCTTGTCAAGAATCTATTTTACTTTAAAACTAAACAAAATTCAATACACTTCAACGGGTTTGTTTCATCCGAAGTTTTTGGAAAAAGGAAACAAAGTACTACTGTTTTAAATGTCATTAGCAACACTTAAGTTTACAACTCTACCTTGGCTACGGTTTCTTCTGGATAACTTTTCTTCACATGTTATAGGATCTAGGATCATCCCATGTCCTTTGACTTAACTGACTTTTGGGAGACTTATTTGATCAGTGAATTCATAAGTTTACAGTAGTAATTGTGAACTTATGAATTTTAGTCTATATAGTGGAAAAGACACTTTTCTTGTTATTTTTGTCCTGGCATGGACAGAGGCTTTGTGCTGTGCAGAAGATACTGAAGATGTACATTCAACTCCTGTGTATACAGTAGTGTGTTCCCGCTAGCTTTCTCTCTTTTTTTTCCTTTCGTCCTTTTTTTTCTTTTGGTGTTTTTTCTTATTTCCTGGTATCTAGTGGTACAGGATTTTGCTGGAATCCACTGTAGTATTGCGCTACCTCCAGTGGATGCAGGATATTTGTCGTTTCGTACAGACAGATAGAATAAGCTCGCCTCCTCGTTAGCTAGGGACAGTAAGGCATTAAAAAAACAGTACCCGATTGTCAAGGTCAGTCAGGGTACATACATATAATTGCATGTACCCTGACTGACCTCGTGATGTAGATGGACAGTGAGGCTTGCCAGGTTATTGCCTGCCTATTAACCAAGTGACCACAGAAAACTAAAATATGTCTAAAACACAACAACAACACTTACGAGTATACTGCATAAACATATTACACACGTTTATGGTCGTTTAACAGAGTTCTGTATCATTTTCTGCTTTACCAAGAAGTGTACAAAGGGGGAGTTGAACTAACGTTGTGGAGCCTCACTACTATACATATCTACATGTTTCTTTGTTTTTATAAGACAAACGTCATTTCGGAATTTATTTCCGAAATGAGGTGAACTGTCTTTCCATAAGTTTTCAACAAATAGGATGATGATTTGAAACTTTAAAGTTCCATACATTAGATTGAAAACCAAAGCTTCAAACTAATGGTACTAGACCCCTGTAGTATTGCGCTACCTCCAGTGGATGCAGGATATTTGTCGTTTCGTACAGACAGATAGAATAATTGACATCATTGCCTTTAAATTACTGTGTCATTTTATTATTATTATATTTTTATTTGTGGATAAACATTTGTAATTAGTGTTGTCTTTTAATTCTTTTCGACTGATGGCTACAAAATAAATGATACACTGGACAGTTGGTTGTTGGTCGTTGAAATTTTATAATAACCTATTTTTGGTAAAATAATGTACAAAAATAATTTTAAAAGAGTATATTTATTTTAAAGTTGATTAGTATAATCAATTACACTTTGAAACATAGAACTGAAACACCCAGAAGAAAGATAGGGATTCTGCTGACAGTTTAGTAATACAGTTTAGTAATGTGAGAATGAAATGATACTACTTTCAAAACAAAGAAGGATTTCTTCTGGCAGGAAAAATACAACGTGGACATCTTCAGTATCTTGTAAAAACCTCATGGTTGGCAATACACGCTGCTACACATCACGGCAAAGAACCACACAACTGAAGGATGGTATTGTGGAAAAGAATCCACCATGCATCTTGCAACTAGTTGGTTAAAGTGGCTATGTTCGTGTTGGTTGTTGACAGAAATGGAGACGACATCCTAGCATGTTCCAAACATGCTCTGTCAGAGACTAATCTAGGGGCATAGCTGGTAATAGCATTGTGTTGACACGGGTATAGTCTGTAGATTGTGTAAAATTTTTGCAGCATGAGTTAGTCGGTCTGAGGCGATGGTAGCACGTTTGTTTCGTACAGACAGATGAAAACTCGAGTTTTTCGTCCAGAAACAGGCAAATCGACCAGAACAATGTGGCGCAATATGGTCTAATTCGCTGATATATCTAAAACTCAATAACAAATGTGAGCGGGCATTTTCTTTCCGAGAGATGCCTTTCCTTTTCGAAAGAGACCCTTCACACGTAGGATAAAATAAAGGGCAGCATAACAGGTCGTAGGATGGTCGACGAATCTCTTCGCTGTTAAACTTCTTGGAGCAGTAAGAAGTGGGGCCGACCGGGTTAGCCGGGTGGGTAAAGTGCCTGCCTGGCAACCCAAAGGTCGCAGGTTCGATTCCCGCCTCGGGCTTGGATCAAAGTACTGCAAAAACCTTGGGAGGTGCATTATGGCCACAGAAGCCTATGCGCCAACAACTACCAAAAAAAAAAAAAAAAAAAAAAGTAAGAAGTGGGAAAGTGAACTTGCTGTCGCAACTTAAGGTACCCCAGCACCACGAGATTAGGCGCCTCTGTATCCAGGTGCGCAGGAGCAGCAGGGCGTAACACACGCTTCTTGATTAGACCGGGGTTCCAGCCCGTGACCACCAAATACGGAAAGGTCAGGGAATGACCACCGCATATCCCCGGAGCAATATGGCCTTAGTTGCTAATGCTCCTAAAAACCATATAACATTCACAACCACGAGATTCACTGCTTGTGCTGTGTGGCATTCACTAACTGCGGAAGGTTCGTACTCTGAATGTGTTCTGACAATTTGACCACTTGGTTTCTCTCTAAAAACAATTTTGTTTGTGGTCAGTTCGGTTATTGACGTTTCTGTCTCTTCTGGAGGTTATATGACTTTTACAAACACTAAATCATTTCTATGCAGTATCACAAAATATCTATTTTTTTCAGTGACTCACAATTCCCGAACCACAATTATACAGCACATGTGTGGCATGAGATTGAAAGGGTCATCACAAAATACCGATTCGTATAGAGGCGAAGGCAGAAACCACTGCTATCACCTGTATAGGACTGTAAGACGCTGTCCAATGTGCATAGACAAGGGTACCGTCAAAAGTTGCCGAGGTTAGGCAAATCCATCGTTCTGTATTGTAGGCAAAAAAAGCAGATTCTAAGGATATTTGACAGGTGTGATTATATAAAGCGAGCAATGGGTGTACAATAAAATAGAAAAAGAATTCTTTTAACTGTTACAATAAAAGTTCTTTAACTAATGCCCATTAATAGATATCAAGTTTCCTGCAGTCCATTTTCTGCGTTGATATATTTTCAGATTGGCTAATTTTTCCAAGCTGGTTTAATCTTATATAGCGTGTTAGCTCCTCCGACATCTTGCTGTTTCTGAAGGAAGTGCTACTTGCGTGCCTTTGTCATCTCAGTTTCGTGTGGGAGAACAAAGAAAGCATGTTAAAAATGTGTTATCTGTATGGAGTAGATTATCTGATCTTTAGATGTTGACATACCACTTGAGTGACCATCTCGCATCAGCTTCGAGAGAGTCTCTTTGAATGGAAACAATTTCAGATTCTCTTTGATCCTTGAGAAAAAGTGTTTTGTTTATTTGCTTCTTTTTTTAATGGTGCATCAGCTAATACAGCTGTAGTGCACGCAATTTAAAGTATTTGAGAACTACTTTTCTCAGTACGTTTCATTTCAGAGGATATCGTGCTATTCATTGCACCTTGATCGTTATTAAAACAGTTACTCTTCAACGATGTGATAATGGTTGATCAGTCAGAGGAAATAGAAGTCATCTTTATGAGTGTTTGCATTTAAGCTTAAAGCATCTATTTATCTTCACTGTGTCTGTCCATTTGCATGTAATAACTCAACTCCCATTAGATGGATTGGATTTTCACAAAATTTTATATCTGGTTTTTTTGGAATGACTTGTCGAGCCATCCAAATTTCATTAAAATTTAACCAATATTACTTTGGTATATGCAGTGAAGTGAAAACAATCTCTGTTGCCTAAAGGGATTCCAAGCATAAATGGGTTGTTGAAGGTTTATTGGCATTCAAGCAGACGTGTATGACTGTCAGGCCTATAGCACATCTGTGGCATTGTATTGGTTACTGTAACACTTATATTTGTCTTCTCATAGTGGAGGCTTGCGGGATTCGACCTAAAGATAACGATGTTTGGTACTCCCCTAAAATAATGCGAATGGTACTTACGACCTGGATCTAGCCAGCGCAAGACTGGCGTGCCGATTAGGTTTTCTGCAAAAATGTATATACAGAGGATGATCGTTTAATTTGCGGGATTTTGGCCAACTGCAGGAAGTTGGCAGGAAAGTGTATGACCCGGAATACGTTGATTTACGTGCTATAATATGTGATTCGTTTTGTGAACTGCATAATTTGTGTCTTTTGTGCTACCCTAACTACTGCTGTTTGTCCCCAGTATAACCTACTAATCGTTCCTCTGTCTTTCCAATCCACTGCTATCTCTTCCAATATATTCAATAATTTAACCCAGTCTAATCGATCAAAAGCCATTCCCAAATCTATAAAACATGTACCTAAATATCTGTTCACTTCCAGATGTCCTTCTATCAACATTCTTATCATGACTATTTGCCTGTTGTATCTCTTTTTCCCCTTTCTCTCCTGAAATCAAACTGTTCTTTTCTCACGTTTTCCTCCATCTTCCAATTTAGTATTCTTAATCTAATATTTTTTATCATAAAATCTATAAATCATAATGGGATTTTAACAACCGATACCCTAGCATGATTAACACAAAACTGATGTTATAATTGTCAAAATTAATACGTTCCCTAAATCCGGAAATTTCTGGCAAGCTGCTTCACGAGCTATTAATTTTTAATACAGATGTAGTGAAAGGTATAAAGACATACTCTCAGAAAATGATTGTGCTTGTTGAAAAAGAGAAATAATTTGATACATTTAATTTTAATTAAGCGAAAGTATTCCATTTTATTCTAATTTAAAACAAAAAAGATAATTATCAACATAACTAATGAAAAGATTACCAAGTTAATCCAATCAAACACTCAACATAAATTACTGATAGCTGCCCAAATTTTTACGGTTGTTTACACAAGAAGATTCGTAACAGAGGCAGATACTGAATTGAAAAATTCATAGCAATGATCATCTCGGTATAAAGTCCTAAACCAGCACATTAATTGAATTATCTGTTAACATAAAATTCTCGTAGAGATTACTTTCTTAATTATATTTTCTAGACAGTGAATTAATGACCAACTTGAGAGTTTAATTAAATAAATCGAAATTGTTTTTATCGTTCCCTCGATCCACTTCCACCAGTTAGCCTAATTCCATTCTTTAGCTTTTCTGAAATGAATTTTAATATAATCTAGGACAAGCTTGTTTCTCATCAAATAAGCGCTTAATGTGAAATACCCTTTCTCTATCCAGTTAATAAAACATCTTAATTAACTTAGTGCTGGTTTTTTATAGTCGAGCGCGTATTGCAGTTAACTTTAATAAAAAAACAAAGTATGATATGGCAAAATGAACTTTGGTGCATAAGTTTAAAATTCGTGTTTGTTGTATGATTTCCACATAAATTACAGAATGGAAGTTAGATTACGCTGGAGGTATCACTTCCGCACCTGTGTCTGTACGCGTGCGTTAAGTGTCAAAGCAACGAAGGCTATGAGGCGTCCGTATACTGTATCTGTAAATCGAGCGAATTCTATGGTCGATTTGCCTGTTTTCTGGATGAAAAACCAGAACTTCCAGGAGATAAAACCATGAAACTCTCTCTTGAAGCCGACTGACTTCGCCCATTTTGTGAAAAAGTACATTCCTGGCATCCCGGAATTCGAACTCAAGTCTTTTCCACCCAATTTAGGGGAAAGAGGGAAAGGACAGTGATTATATACATTCTGGTACCTGCGAAGATATCGCAATTATTAAAGGGTAAAGAATTTTTAAAAAACTGTAATTTTGTTAAATAAAGTTTAAAAAATACACTATTACAATCGAAATAATAAATACAGAAAAGTTTTCTGAAATCACAAGACTATGTTAATTAGGGTAGAATCATTAGGAATTTCGAGTATTAATGATTATGTAATAGACTGTCTCTCAATCCTAAGATGCACTTGTGCCATATAACGATTATTCACTTGGTGAAGCAACATTTAATGGCATGAAATCATCCATCCTTGTTAATCCTCCCGCAGTTCTATTTGTTTGCCAATTAACAAGGAGTCTGAAGTTAGTTTCAATTCCATGCGGATGCCAGAAAGTGAATATTATTAATCTTGCATCTCCTCTGTAACTATAAATCCGTTTGGTCTCCGTATTCCATTATAGATGGCTATCTAAAATGAAGTATATCATGGTTTGCTGTTTCATTCTAGTTAGAGTAAGATTTGGATGAACTCCTCTTTATGTTTTAGGTAGTAATGGCATATTATTTTAGAGATTGAAGATCACATTAGACTATTTTTCAAAGAACAAACTTTACTTAAAAACGAACAACGTATTGAGTATGGGTTCGGTTTAGCGATACCAGTTCAGTTCTACAGTTCTATTACTCGAACTTGGATTTTTGGAAATATCGATCATCCGAAACATTTGCAAATAATGCTACTCGCATGATTAGTACATCTATCGGCTTATTTTACATTGGTCAAAATATCTTAAATAAAACAAATTTATTAGGAGATTTTCTTTATTTTTTTCAATTCTTCATTACAATCCAAAGCTTAAAATTATGACCAATAATGCTAGTATTTATATAAATATTTGCCATATTTTTGTTGTTTTTGTCAGCATCCTTTTAACATGTTTTCTTTGCCTCTTCTCTCTCTCCCTTTAACTCTCTGCACTAACGAGATAATGTTAATGGTCAATTAATGCCCTTATAGTTCATGCTTCAGTGCTATTTCTCAAAGTTAATCCAACGATAATATTTAGGTTAATGGATATTGTTAGTTCCGATATTAAACATTTGACCTTGCATAATTAATGGTTGTATTGAAATGTTTGAAAAGGGGAGGTTGAAATTGAGTGATGTTCAAAGTTACTGTTTCATAGTTAAGAAGTTAGGATACACTTAATGGAAGGAAAGAGAATTTATATTTCTAAGAACAATGTATTCGTGGAGTTGTTAACTGGGGAAAAACTTGTTTATACGCCTCCTGGTCAAAATATTAGAATAGCTACTCTATTTGTATTGGCATGAACCAAAAATATATTCAAAATAGAAAATGAAAATCGCAAGGATATGGTCACATATCAATATTCCTGAATACGATTAAAAAAGCCAATGATTAAAACTTGGCGCCCAGACAGGGAAAATGCTTGATCTAACACTTCCAAATCCCAATTATTATTGATGCACGAGAAGTTGGAGCTGCAAGAGCACCACCTATGGAAATTACAGAATTGCAACATGCTTTCAATATAAATCGAGATCAACCCATATCTGCCTGAACAATAGCACAAACTGCCAAATTCGAAGACATGAAGGTTCTACAGCGGTAATCTTATCTTTTAACAACAAGATAGGTGTTTTGTGGAAGGAAGAATTTTGGTTTTCGCTGTGGATAGCGTGTACTGGAAACCGCATAATGAAACCATCAGGTGTTGTCCCTCTCATACAAGTTGAGGAAAGAAGAAGAAGAAGAATTGTGTGGCGATTGTTTCTCTCAATTGGGTCTGGTGATGTATATGAAAGGACAATACAATAAAACGTTACCAGGTACTTCTTCAATACTTCAATTTTTTATGGAAGAAGATGGCCCCTTTTAAGATTAAAATGCCTATCTCCATCATGCTAGATCTGCTTGTGGGTGGCCACTAGTTAAATCCGTGGCACATCGAATTCAAACGTTAATTGAGTCAAGTGGTAACCTCTGCTTTTTAAGGGGCTTCTTTAAATTGCATGATACAACGCACATAGATAAGTTTGGATTAAATAGTCGAAAGTTTTATTTAAATTTACATATAATAATTTTAAGCATTTTAACCTTTTTTACAGCGATAATTAAAACTGACGAAAACGTGTTACTCCATTTTTTGGTCACTAATATAGTTTCCAAGATCTTTTACAAGGGAACTTAATGCTACAGAAACACGTATTTCACGACACCTGGTTTCGATTAAACCGTTACCTCCCGTCACTATTCGCAGGACATATCGTGCGAGTGCCGTATCACCTGCATGATATGTTCTGAACGTCACGATCATTAATAACGCAAGGCTGCAAAGTACCAGACAGTTATCATAAGACGCGATTCCCTTCTCACTAAATGGAGCTCCGTATTAAATCTCCGCATATTTCCTAGGTCTAAGTGAAGGTGTAAATCAATCATTATGTGCCTGCAGCTACCATCAGTCATAAGGCAGTTGTTTGCAATCAACCCGAGACAGTCCAGTTTCAGATACTGTTCGAATCTTTGTAGTACTTTACGCCAAAGTTTATTTAAGGGCAACTCCTTCTAAAATTCTTCATTAATGGCATCCAAAATTCAATTTTAAACGCATCTCTTGCATTGATATCATAAGACTTGTGACTATCTTCCGTAAGCTTTAGGAAAGGGTGGTGAGTGTGTATAATTTCAATTGAACAAACTTGACCATTTTAGAATTTTACGCATCATGTGTTTAGTTTATTTTAAAATAATAAATATGCGAATTAAGTTAAATATTTCAGTTAATTATACATAAATAGATATTAATATCAAGTTTATATTTGTATTAAATTTAAATATTTCCTTTAATACTATTTTAATATTAATTATTTTAAATAATTCAAGTTTTTTTATAGAGGGCAATCATTTTAAATGAGAATCGATTAAAAGAATACCAGAGATACGAAATTTACAAGTACCATTCTCTATTCTATGTATTATGTCTATGTCTCCATCTGTCGACAGCCTGAAAACTAGGAATTTGTATGGTCAGCGTAAGCAATAATAAATAAGCGTGGAGTAAGGAACGTTACCTCAAAAAGGAGTCGTCAAAACTACTGAACGTGAATTTTGTAAGCAATTTCGATGTCGTGAGGCACCATCGAAATCTATGATATGGAAGTGCAAGTGCTCAGAGAAACTGGTAGTGTTTAACTTAAGAAAGTTTAGCACAGGTCAGAGAGAGAACCTAGCAGCAAGACCACCTAAGTCATTATGGAGACTTGTCCAACAAATGAGAATGCAATTCGGCAGTTATCACGCAATGATTGGCCACTTAAAACTGTTTCTGCACAAAGAGCATGTCATGCAGCGACTTTTTCCACCAAACTGAAGAAAATGAAGCCATTATTGTGGATGGTTATTGAAAAAAAAAGCGGGTGAAGACCTTAGCAATAATTATAGACTTTCTTCTCTGGTGAGATTTGGTTTCATCTGAGTGAGTAGAATCTCTCAGAACACCCGTTTATGGTGCATGGAAAATCCCTGTGTAGCGTATAACTACCCTACACCCCCCTAAAGACTGAAGTGGGTTGTGTTGTGTTGTGCAATGATCATCAAGGATGGTTGGCCCCACTTTTTTTACAGAAACCATAGGGTATCAGCAATATATTGACACAGTCTATGAATTCTTGGACACTTCACTGAGGAGAAGATTGGAAAAGCATGGCTTCAGCAAGACATCATAGACATCGGAGTTTTCACAATTTCTAAAGAAATATGACCGTTACCCTCATTAGATTTTTCCCGATTGGACCTCTTTTCATGGGGCTATATCAAAGACACTGCCTACAACAATAATTTTCGCACTTTGGAAGAACTGAAAAGAAGCATATCCAACATCCCATCAAGGTGCGGATAGTTTTCGAACATGCTTCGTCATGCTCAATCATGTTGTGATAACGACGGTGATCTTTTTTTTTAACATGTCTGTGACAAATGAAGCAACGTCAGTGAATTAAATGCGTTGCTTATAAATGAGAATGCAATTCAGCAATTATCATGCAATGATTGGATCACGCAATGACTAAAGCATTCTTTTACTCGAAGTTATTTGCATTTTAATGGGTTCTCGTTTTTTATATTAATTAAAGTTATACCTTAATGGTATAACTTTAATTAATATAAATTTTCAAAAAGTATTATCTATTATAACAAAGTGGTTTATTTTAATGAATATTTCGAGCGTCAAATTCCTTTACCATTTAAAGTTCTTCATCCGCATTCATTAGAAACGATTTAGAAATCGTTTAATTATGGCTGTACCCATGTATCGATAACTGTTAACAACTATGACACACTAATCTCATGTTTGTTCAGTAATCCATCATTAAGCGCGTTTTTTTTTATTTTGTTTTTTTTTTCTAGAGGTGTTCAATATATTTTGCTGCTGAGAGCAGCGTGAGCATTATTATAATTAGAACTGTAATGAAAATAATCAGGAACAACGAAGAAAAAATTTAAATTTACAAAAGAATAAAAAATTGCTAGCACTTCTTAATTATCTAAGCTATAAATCATAATTTTACTGAGACGTGTATTTCTGTGGGTCAATATCGACTTACATTTTCACAGCATAAGAAATAAATTGTTACTTTAAATGAATTATAGAGAAGAGATGCTAACATGCATTTCTTTTCTTTTCTTTTTTTTTTTTTTGAGGAGGTGGATGTGTTTACAATCATTGTCACTCTTCTGGCTAATTATATTAATTAGACAAAGATTAATTGAAACGTCACAAAGATGGCGTATTTAATTGCATAATATTTTGGATTATTTAACGGCACAAACTAGTGTCATGAATAAAAATACGTATTTAGACAGCTTATTTGTCTTCATTTATGTCAGTTGGTTTTTTTTTTTTAATATTAAAAGGAACTCATCGTGTTCTAATTTGTCATAGGTTCCGAATGAAAAACTTCAGCCGAAATGTGGCTGGAATTGTCAACATCTTCATCATTTCCATTATTTCTGCGTGTAATCAAGCGATAGAAAAAACAAACAAGCAAATAGCATCGTGCAATCAGCGCCACCTGTCGATTATGGAGACAATGGAAACTTTAAAGGTATTACCATGCAAAAAAAAAACCACTTCGTGATAATGCATTTATTGCTTTATTAATTAAAATATTTTTTTCAGAATTTCAAATGTGAAATTAAAGAAAAATTAAATTTAAAGTGATAAATAATATTTATTAAATTAATATTTGTATGGAATACACCTAGCCACAGATAAATGTAACTGTCACGTGAGTTTCCTGCATGGTATTCTTTTAATGACATCATTGAAGGCAAGAGTCCCATAAGGCTCTTATGGGACTCTTGCCACATGACTCAGCATATCATGGACTAAAAAAATAAATTGTCATATTAGGCCATCTGAATATTAATTCATTGCACGGCAGATGAATCCTCCTCCCCATCGGGTGGATTTTCCTGTTTTGCTGGACGAAAACCCAAGTTTCAGGGGAAGGGGGGACCTTACCGACTAAAATACCCAAAAAAGTTCCTCGTGTCATTGGTGGGATTCGAAACCGGACCTTTAATACCCGATGTGGAGGAGGATGGCACTTATATGCACAGTGCTACCTGTGAAGGCCCTAATAAATTGATAAGGCAATGCATTTCAATACATTAGAGAGCGGGTCTCAAAAATTAAAATAAAAAGTTAGTGTGGCTATTTGTAAATAACATATTTATATGGATAATTGGTACTTCTTGTTACTATTGGCGTTGTTAATATTGTAACCAGGGCAGAGGGGCCTCCTACTAGCTGCAAAGTCTTTTAAGTCTATAACAAAATAATATTTTTCTAAACTTTCATTGTATACTTCTCTCATGGACAAGGGCATGGAGGTACAATAATTTATTATGGCAAGATTATTTTTTTCATGGTGACCACTGACTGCAATTTGGTTATAAAACTATCCCGTTGGTCTGAATTTGAATAATGCTGCAACTGACTGGCGATAATGCAGTGAAGAGAACGAGCAAGCTAGTGGGAAAGATGGGAGAAGGACGACATTAAAAACGCATTGGGCCTATTGAAAAATAGAAACAAAAGCGCAATTCGTATCTTTTGGAAGGTAAAGTACGTAAGAAGAAGAAGGGGAAAGAAGTTGCTGTGCCGTATGGCCTCGCCAAAAGCACTTCAGAAATTGGAAGTGTAAAAAAAGCATTTTTGTATAGCACAGAGTTTATTCGGAGTATGCAGAAAAAAAGAAATCGCAATATTGGAACTTGATAACTGAAATCAAGTTTCTTGTGAGCTTTGAAATTACTTGGGAAAAACAGCTGGTGGCTGCCTTTGAGAATTGCTTGCTAGCTGTAATTTAAAAAAACTGTTTTTAAAAGAAATTATTAAAAGTATTCCGCTGAAGTTTGGAAAATCGTTAATAAAATAACCAACTGAAACAAATTAACAAAACATATGCAGGAGAACAAGAATATTCTGATAATCACGAAAAAAAGTCTTCAAATTTTTGAAACTCTCGGTATAGGTGAACAGTATGCATTATATACAAGAATGCAGCGTTAGTAGTTTACATATTTTTCAGGAAGGAAGTTACATTAAAGCAACAACAAGTTAGTGGGTACTTTTATACACTCAATGGTCTAAAATTTCTAAATCTTTATATATAGTAGGTCCATCGCATCTTTTGCCTGAATTCCAGTCCGCTTACGTCATGGCATGGATTGAACTTGAACTATGTGTCTGAGGGGAGTCTAATTCTAGACTTGACCATTCTTCCACCAGGACAGTTGTCCGCTGCTATATTGTGGTCGATAGATAATTGCGAACCCACACTATCCTTTTCAACATATACCAGAAGTTGTTAATGGAATCCACTGGAGAATTAGGCAGCCAGGGTAGATATTTGAAATCTTGAGAATGCTCTTCGAATCATTCAGATACAGTTTTTCACAGTGGATAGTTGTTGTTGTCTTGAAAGAATCCACTGCAATCCAGGTAATTTGAAGCATTGCAGAGTAATGTTGGAACGATACGGCAAAAAGATATTCACTGGAAACACGATCTTCTAATGGTATGAGCACAAGCAGTCGGTAGCAAGAGAACATACCCTCAACACCATAACACCAGCCTCTTGAGTGGTAAACACCAGCCTCTTGAGTGGTAAATACCATGCAGACAATCTGTATGTTTCAGTTCATCAAGTTACACACAGTTTGTTCGATCGCCGTCCTCCCCACACCGGGTGGAAAAGACCTCAATTCGAGTTGATTAACATTCCAATGAATGTAATTGAGTTAGTCAGTCTCAGGTGTAGATAGCATGTCCCCCTCCCCGGAAACCGGGGTTTTTCGTCCAGCAAGCCAGGCAAATCAACCAGAGAACACATGCAATTTACAGACAAGATACACATGGGTAGATGAAATAACTTTCCAGGTGACCCTAATAAATATAAATGAAAAGAAAAACCAATTTTTTTTCTAGTGCAGCAAAATCTTACGGCTTCCATTCTCCATGTGGCTGATACTAATACAATTGCTGTGAAGATGGTTTTATTGCCTAACAATAATTATTGCAGAGAAGCCACCGTAGGCTTCCTAAAACATCCTATACGGATATACGGTTCAGCTCACCATCTTCGAAGTAATATTGATTCTTTATAATAATCCCAAATATGAAAATTTTTAAGAACGTCTATAATATTCTACGATTGCGATTTTATGTTGTGAATGCAAATTCGACTTTCCGTGGTGAGGTGGAGCAGTTAAATATTTCCTCACGAGAAAGACTTATTGTCAAATCAAGACCAACAGACTCATGATCAGCTTTCGTACGAAATAGCTATTTCATTGATATATCATCCAAATTGGGGATATCATATTGATGTTGCATTTCTGTTTCATTAAAATATGAACTGCTGAACAAACATACCTTCCAAATTGGGTATATTATACGTATTGATGGTGTTATTATGTTATCAGTAAGCTGGTAGATGTTTGATTTTGTTTTGGTATCATCCCCTCTCTGGCAGACGTTCTCTGTCCATCTCTATGTGCCAGGAATGATAATCAACTTGTGGTAATATATGTTACTCTAGAAATTACCTCTACAGTATTGCGATAGGTGGGGTTTCCAGGAAAGCTGGCTAGAACCACTTTCTTTAATAAATAAAATATATACATATATCATGGGGCGGATTGGTGTTGGTCATGAATTTATGCGTATGGTACGGTAGTCACCAGAGAAGATATTATGAAAATTAAAAGCTAATAAAGTGTCCGCGAAAGATCTGTAGGAACAAGTAATAACAGAACGAGTACAGCAAATTGTCACGAGACTTTACTCTGATGTACTGTGCTTTGCGTTGCACAAATATCAAAAAATAGTATTGATGACTGAGTGTCTAACAATCTGGACATTCTTCGCGAATACCCCAAAGGTTGGGACGCAGGACTGTCACGAAATGGGTATCGCAACATAATACAGAAGCAGGGAGAGACAAGTAGTTTGTTTGTATCGACGCAGTGGATGTGACCAGTTTGTGATGACGTTGTTGCCGAAATTCATACTATCATGACCTTAACTCATACACACTCTTCGTTCGTTATTGGCTGGTTTGTTTCTGTTACACCTGAAGCCTTCATGGTCCACTGCCAGCAAGGTTGCTATATTATACTCGCAATGTTTACAAACTGCGCAAAATACAGCAGCTGACTATGCGCGATCCTGCGAGAACATTACATTTTTCTGCTCAGTTTCTAAGCAGAAAACTGAAAACTCAAAAAATAAAAATAAAAATTGGGGCATTCTGTAAAGATGATGCACACTTCTCACTGAACAGCAATGCCAATACACAGAATTACCAAATATGGATAACATTAAAACCACGCGTAGTTGATGAAATTCTTTGCATTCCCCACATGTTACTGTTTTGTCTGGATTTACCGATACATTTAGGCGAGTGTATATGACCTTTTTAGAAGTTCAACCACATGGTCCTATAAATATATCACGAATTCTGCACGACACCATGAACTACCTACACCCGCAGTGTATAAGACTCACCACAGACCCAGCAAACTCCAAAACCGTGGAGAAGAGACGGATTTTGCAACACATGAAATCACTATGGCAAAATCGCTGGAACCTCACTAACAAATGCTCCATTATTAAGAAGTTCATACCGGATATCGGACAAGTTTATCCACTCTCCCCAGTCCGGTTTTCGCCCGGACTCCAAACCACCTACCTATTGACCGGACATGGCTCGTTTAGAAAGAGGCTATATGACTTTGGAATCTCAGCTACTCCGCGGTGCTCCTGTGGACAGGAGGAGTCCTGGGAGCGCCTGGTCTATGAGTGTGACCAATACGAGGACCTCAGATGTCAACTATACACCAAGATCCACTCGCTTCTTCGAAACCAGAAGGACATTGTTCTACAAGAGGAAGAGACCTACAAAACATTCACACTTTTTGCGCAAAATCTGTTCACAAGACAACGGACCCTACTCCACTCCCCTTGAGTGGAGGTATCCCAAAAGTTCACAAATCCATGAATAGGACAATATCAATCAAGAGACAACAGCCATCCCTCAATGGCCTACAGTAATGGAAACACAACTAAGACTCTGACTCAACTTGTTCAAAGACACCACAGAGACCAGAAGAACCCCATCTTGCCCTGTTGGGCACCTGGACTAAAAGACATCCAAGGTTGTCATATGACTCAACATACACTGTTTCTCTCTTGAACGGTGCTTTCTTTCCCCTCCCGTGGGGAGAAGGGGCTTTGCCTCCACTCCTCCCCTTCCCCAAATCTCTTCCCTCTGGTGGAGCACGGGCCTGCTCCACTACAATCGCGGGGCCATCCTCTCTATCGGTCCCTTACTTCCTTTTCTTCCCTCCAGTCTTCACACCCCCTTTACTGTTGACTTTCACAGCATTTTCAGCCCTACGTGTCCAAATTTAACTACATCAAAATTTCCTGCCCGACCCATTTAGGCATATAGAAAATATTATTTCAGCGTATAGCCCCTCGCAAGCTTCTAAATTATTCTAACAAACGCTAATAACTAACCGCCAGCAGCACGGTTTTTTTTGTTTTTTTTTTTAGGTTCTAGCCACTGAAATCCCAGGAAAGTAGGTGGCAGGGCCCGCCAGCGTACTATATACGTAACACCCGGCCGGCCACCCCGTGGCGAGGTATGGTAACGTCGGGTTCCAATAGGAGCCCGGCGGCTAACAGGCCGGATGAACAAGGGCACAACATGCTACATACCACATGACCCATATACTTTTAAATCCCTGGCTTGTCTGATACAGTGTACATATGTGGAGATGGGAGAAATCCCAGGAGCCGTTAGACCCAAATATACCTATACCTATACCCGCAGTGTGTTTTTCCCAACCTTCAAGCTACACACTTTTTGGAAAGTGTAATTTTATAAGGATGGAGTATCACTGCGTGTTGCTTCTCCATCCCCAGCCCATGTGAATTTTGATTGTGGGATTATTCAGTATTAGTATTATAAAAATTATTCTAGAAGCAAGCCAATAAATAAATAACTGAGTGTAATCAGTGTCATTCATAGTCTCTCACTCCATTTACCCATATTTGTCAAATATTTATTCCATCGCTCTTAAAATACAGATGAGCTTCCAATCTCCACAACCGTGACATCTGTTGTCGGATTTCAATTGCATTAGCGACTTAGACCATACTGCGCCATTGTAGTATTTCTAGGTCGAAAAACCTGGACTTTTGCATTCCTCCATTCGTCGATGGGAATCGAACCCACAACTCTCATAAAGAGTGATAAGCCAAGAAACCACTATACGGTCATCGAGGATAAGAAGGTGACATATAGCGTCCATTGACAATTAAATCATTTTTAATTTCTACTCCTACAATTATCTCCTCTCAGTTTAAAGCTATGCATACCATGGCTGGTTGTTAGTCTCTCTCTCTCTGTCCTCGCGGGTGACTTATATTGTGACTATAATTGCACGTATTCTTTGGCCGAATGGAAAACGAGTTTATCTGGTGGAAAAACAATGCGACCCTCGCCTGAGGCCGCCTAACTCAGTCAAGTTGTGAAAAAGACTATAAAAAGCCTCTTCCACCCAATGTGGGATAATGTTAATCATAACCACTGTGCTACACCCGAGGACAGATTTAATGAGGATCTCATTAATAGGTTCACATTCTGCCTTTCAGGGATACATATCAAATTAAAGGATTAACCCATTTCCAACATTCCGGCAGATCTCCACTACAACAAATCATTCATATGGTGTCTCCGTGACATCTGGCCATGAAATGTGACTCAATCGTTTCGCATTCGCGTACAACTGAACTGAGTAACGCACAGTTAGAATCGCGCTATTAAAAAAAAAATGATATGTCCCAATTTAATTCGATTTCAACGGTAGGTAAGTGAAAAGTCAACTTTACCTTAACTTTCAGCCATGAGTAAAAATTCTGCATTTGGGAGTAAAAGAGATTGATAATAAACATTTTTTTTTTCATTTTAGATATAAATTTCTTTAACTATACATCAATGGAGAGAGGTCTCATTTGTTCTCCTGTTAAAATAATGTAACCCAAAGAGTATACAACAACTTGGATCGATGTTGGATGCCGAGTGATTTCCATTCTGTAAAGAAGCACTCTATATACTGCCTTCCTTTTGAATAAAACATTAGTCGGACTCCAGATGACTGTGCCAAAGGATCCCCGAGAAAAAAAATATGTTACCAGTAAATTAATGGAACTATATCAACCATGGCATATCAACTGGATAAAGAGATAGGATATTCAAAGCTAGATTTATTTATTCTGGTTGGCCGGATAGTAAAAGGCATGCTGATCTACAGAATCTGAAACGGTTCTGGATAAAGAGACAATTCTACCTGTCTAGCATAATCTGTGTGTTTCTTGACACATATATCTCTTGTTCACTGTCGCTTGTTGTTTAAGATAACATACCCGGGTGCCAGTCTTTCGCCAGCTGATGATGTCGCCGACGACACCTTTCTAAGAACGGCAAATTCTCTCATATCATCCAGCGGCAGATAAGACACGAAATGACAAATTGCGTCCGAAAAATGCCAGAATCATTGAAGCTTACTAGACCATGATAGAGTATGTGTAGAACATTGTCACCAGACCTTGCCAAGGTTCGTGCAACATCGTTCGCTCGGAGATAGAGGGGAATGTAAACGGATAACCTAGGAAAGTGCTGACAAGTCTTACATGTGTTTGGAGGAGAAAGTTTACGAAGTTCTTTGTTCGCTATAACGCGGAATTTAGAAGAAGGGATTTATAGGAGAACGGTATTTGAAGATTTGCTTTAACCTCAATGAACTTAGGATAGTCAGAAAAGAGAACAACTTATATAAGTTATATATAGAAGATATTCCTTTGAGGATTGTGCACTGCGTCGTACAAAGCCTATTCTAAAGCAAGATGAATTTCTTAGGTTAAGAACTTACATGTTTTAGGGTATTATTATGGAGATTTATTTATTACAGGGGATAGGTTCTAAGATAATAAAACGCGTACTATTAATTTTGTTTTATTAATAAAATTGAATGTACTTTTATTTAATACACCAAGACGAAGAATATATATATAGATAAGGGGTGAAGAATATAGATACGGGGGTGATTGTCCCCTTGTATAAGGCAATTGTCAGGCCACACCTTGAGTACTACATACAGGACTGGAGGCCTCCTTTTAGGAAAGATGTCCAGCTGCTGGAACGACTACAGAGAGGGGCAACGAGAATTAGCGAGTGGAAAAAAGGGTTAGTGTTACCAAGAAAGGTTTAAGTTCTGCAAATTGTAGCTTCTGGAGACTACGTTCATCTGAGATGATCTAACTGAGGTATATAAGACCTTGAATGGTTTGAGCAAGCTCAATGCTAATAGAATTCTTCCTCTTGCTCAATTACTCACCTGAGGGAACATAAATTCAAATTGAGGAAAGACAGTTGTAGAATAGATGTGCAGAAATTCTCCTTTAACCAGTGGATCGATGATAGTTGGAACAAACTTCTATCTGTTGTAGTGGGGAATCAGCAACTTAAATAAGTTCAAGGCATAACTAGACAAACATTTGGAGCGAATGGAAGTGAAATGGGAGGTGTTTGTATTTGACTGATGCTATATAAGCTTGCTTTTTTGCATCATGTGCCTCTACTAATGCTAATATTCAAAACGACAGCTGTATAAGATCCTTTTTTTCCAAAAATGGATGAGAGCTGTTCTTGTTCTTCCATTACAAGCAACGTTAAAAACGTAGATTATAGGAGTGTATTCCATCACTAGATGCAATACTGATAATATTATGGTTATATTTGGAATATAAGAAGAGAGAGAGATGTTTGCTGCCTAAGGAGGTGGGATGTGGTCAATCTTCTTATCGTAGATTCAATAATGGTACACATTTAGTAACTAAGAGTAAGAAAAAAAACTGTGACACTTGTTTATAAAAAACAAAGCTCATCACATAAAACAGCCCCAGTGATAGCTCATAATAAACATGAAATTTTCGGGCATTTGTAAAAAATAATAAAACGGATACCGGTGTGAACAAGGAGGGTGAATTTTTTTAACCAAATCAGTTGGAACGAACAACAGATAAAATCTTTAAGATCTCTTAAATTTCTCAGTATAATTTAAGAGTGATTTCCAGATAAAACATTTCTGATTTTATTTTCTATTGGTTAAAGCTGCAAGTAAAAAATCTATACAAATAAAGAAAGAAAAATCCAATGTTTCTCAAAAACATCTATTTGACGAGTGTAATGCACGTTTTCCTGTACGCTTATATGCAATTGATATTGTGGAATCTTATCTGAAAAGTAAAGATCATCATTGAAAAATTTATAGCGATCTCAACTCGCACCCTCCCTTTTTAAATTGCGCTTGAGAGAACCCTGAATGGTTTCCTTTTCATACGCTACAGGGATTCGAAAAAAATGCAATATTGCGGACTTATCAGTGTAGAGAGCAACAGTGTGAAATCTATCAAATTTGACATCAATCAAATTTTCAAAAGGCGATCTACACCCGCAATAATTGGATGCGGGAGATGTCTCTGCAATCAATCACTGAACCTTACGTCAGGATCTGACAGCTCTTATCTACAAGTGATGCCCAATATGGAAATATTTAGCGTTCCTGTAGCTGTTTTCTCAGCGGTGGTTTTCTTCTTTTCACTCCCAAGTCTTCAAAGAGAAACTTTCTGTTAAATTCAGACTCAATCATTCGCATCGCAATTTGTAAACAGAAAAACTTCTTTTTATCTTCGTCATTCGTTCTCATGAACAGTCTGAAAATCCTTAAAAATAAATCAGAATCAGAATTTATTTGCTCTTGAAATTTATGTTTAAAGTAATAATTACAATAATTTATCTGATGTGGCACCATCTTATTTCGTTTATTTTATTTTAATTTAAGAGATTTTCCAAATAAAGTCCAAGAAATTAAAAAAAGGACGAAATACTCAAAAATTACTATAATAAATATAAGAATGTAATATTTTAATCAATAATTTTGGTTATATTACTTAAAACTGAATGGTATTTTCGCATAATTAGGATTGAAGGAAAGTCTTTTGGTGTATCCAAAACCTAGTGTTGGCAAACTCACTGAGGAATTTGTAATCCACAAATTTTATTATGCTCCGAATTATCATCGCCGTTGTTGTTATTGTTATTGGGTTTTAAGCATCAAGGCTTAGACCATATTGCGCCGTTGTGCGTTATGTCTGTACAGGTGTTTCCACCGGCTGATTTGCAAGTTGTACGGACTGAAAAATCTGGTAAAAGATTATCAACGGTTTAAAATCATTCCGTCAGACACGTTAGGATTAATTTGTTCCCTGATTTAGCTTGTCTTGATCTCTAGGCTTGTCCAAAGTATATTTAGTTGGATAAAGTTTTCGACACAACAGCAGATTGTGCAATTTTTTTAATCAGTTATTAACAGAAGCTGCAGCATCTAGACTGGAAATCGGTCTAGATGCTGCAGCTTCTGTCAATAAAACCTAACAACGTCCTATATCTTGTTTGACCGGCATACGAGTTACAGCTTGAATTCGAGCTGCCATGGATCCAACTATTAGCTGAAGTCTATCTAGTGTGCAATTCTGCAGCAATAATTCTTCTGATTCCTTCAGTGACGACAATAATGACCCGCATTCCAAGTTCTAATAAATCCTAAATATTTTTTGGGATTCATTTGAACTTGGAATTAAAGTAAGATTTAGATCTGTTGACTGAATTCATTCAGTATAATGTCATATTATCATCCTGAAAGTGGTCATCTCCGTCGGAGTAATAATTAGTCATTGCAGAAAGTACGTGATCCGATAAATTTCTAAAAGATGACACAGTGACAGTCATTTGTCGTCCTTTCAAACGTATCATTAGACTGAAATCTATACCAGAGTACTTCGCATAATCAGAGATAACAATTGACATATCTATCGTCCCTCATACAGTTGCCTCCACTTTACCCTTGTCAACTGTAACGGGTTGCATCAAACCACAATACCTGCTTTGTTTCCGTTCCTTTACAGTCCAATTGCGTTGATCGGATGATGGCGGCCAAAACCCAGATTTCCCAGTTCTCTAAATATTGCTCTAGAAAATATTGGTTGATCTTGATGTAGGTTGTCTTGTAATTACGCGTTGAGATCAATCAATATCCTCCCTTGCCGGCTCCTCTCCTCCAATGTTGTCTTTGTGTCACAGTTACTTAATACAAAAGTGGAAACCCATTTTGGCACCACTTATAAATTTTTATATTTATCCTTCTACAGTTCTGGTTGTTGACAATCCAAGGTTGCGCTGACCTGTGACCATATGCATATTTCTTATAACTAATTTTATTTCTATTGTAAATTTATTAGTACTAAATGATGTCATGTACTAAAGTCTGTCCGTATCATAAAGTCACTCAACCAAACCTCTGTTCTGTGCAAGGTTATAGTATTTGTAGGTGCTATATTAAGGTCCGATAAAGACTCTTGGAAATGAAGATGGTATGGTAAATTTCGACTTGTCCTTAAAAAGAAGTTGGCTTCGTTGGTCAATGTACTAATCACCGTATTCTTGAACCAAGTCGTTACAGATTCAGCAGTCATGTAGAATCTTTAATGACTTGTAGTCAGTAGATTATCGGTTGGCATGAAAGCCCTCTCTGACAAAACCAATTTTCTGTGTTCTTAATTTACACACATTTGTTGAATTATCCATGAACAAATTTAACAAGTCAGATATAGCATCACCGATTTTCCTATTTTATTATTCTCAGCGCTTCCTGTTGTCTATGATTATTTCTGATAATAATGAACTCTGATAATTTATCTACAACTGGGTTTGGAGTAACACTTATCGCTGCAGAACTAATTTGCATGCTTCTAATTCAGATTTATCGTGTACTTATCACAAATTTCTGCAGACATTTCTTTAAAATGTAAAATTATTATAATATTATATCTATTGTGTTTAACTTCCAAATAACCCGTAATTATATTGTTCAATGCTCCACCTCTCTCTCATGTTGAACTCGTCCAGGGACTCCTACAGCTCAGCTGTGGTATCATTGGTACTGGATCTGATTTGATTTTTTATTATCATCATATCTATAGTCATTTTCTTTATGTGCAGGCTGCCGTTCGGGTCTATATAATTTTAAAATTTAAGTGCAGTTTCCATTACATTCACCAACTTGATTTAGTGAGTTACAACGACAGATCACAATTTCCTGCCTAGTAATGTAGCGGAGAAACACATGGGAATCTGCATACCTTTTGTCCTTTATTGCAAGAATTTAAATTTAATCTTGTTAATA
Source organism: Mastigoproctus giganteus (assembly GCF_048544385.1). Lineage (NCBI taxonomy): Eukaryota > Metazoa > Arthropoda > Arachnida > Uropygi > Thelyphonidae > Mastigoproctus > Mastigoproctus giganteus. The sequence goes on along the minus strand of NC_143583.1, from coordinate 19,878,667 downwards.
ATGTTCACCAATCCATTTAAAGTCTGGTCTGATGCTGGCAACCTTTCAAGCGGTTCAATTTCCCTTCCTTCTTTTACTTTTGTTTTAACGTTTATATGAAACAGTTATATCGACATATAAATAACTATCCTGTTTTTGGTCACCATGGAAACACACCTTCCTTCGTATAATGCATTTATCTAACTCTTAGGTTGAAGGTTGAGAATTAAAAATTCGGTAGTATTAATTTACAAAACGGCCTTTGTGAGAAATGTTGGGGCCAGCTCATATTTAAAGCGGAAATTCTCGCTAGAAACGGAACTTCGATTAAATTATTTCCGTCTGGAGATAACAACGCTGGTGACAGCGACTGTGTGTGTGTGGTAGAGAAGACGCCATAAAATTACTCTAGAGAAGGAAGTCATTCAGTAGTAGCTGATATAGAGCGTTGTGGGAATAAATATTAAATGCTGAAATATGAAAATGTTAGGTGATAAAAATAACCATTATGGTAATCCATTTTTCACTCACAAACATCTTATTTATCATTCTGTTCCATCTGTAAACCGTTTTTTTTTATTTATTAGATGCTAAAAACACAAACATGGAGCGCATATTTTTCATAAAAACAATTTCAAGACGTGAAATTGTTTGTAAAATGGGGATTTTCCATGAGGGTTCAGAATATAGCATATCTAAATTTCGTGCATTTTTATGGTAGGTTCGCCCGTTTCGTGGGATAAAAAACCCAAATTTTCTGGAGTGAAGCAAGATAGTGATTTGCTTGAGAGTGGCAATGTTTTAGTTGACAACTGTTCGAGCCCCCAATGACTGCTCCTAAATATAGTATCGATTGTATTCTTGTCAAAATAATTAGTTGTAAACGCATCCGGAGTTTAAACAGAAATAAGCATGCGGCTCACTCTAAAGACCGCTAACTCGACTATGATGTGAAAATGTCCATAAAAGTTCCTTCCATCCTTACAGGAAACTGTTGCCAACTCTGACATGAGATAGGAATAGAACCCAGGCACTTGACACACGGTACAAAAAGTATTTTATTGTCAGTTTTGGTGCATCAACAACTACGGCCATATTGCGCAGTTTGTATTGTGTATGTGTGTGTTCATGGGCAGATCTGCGTGTTGTGCGGGCTAAAGAAATTAACTCAATGTGGCCACAAGATCTAAACACAGTATTCCAAATGCTACTCACCATTTATTCGACAAGGTGGGACACCATTTCGAATATTGTACAATATTACGAAATGGTTACCTCTTTCTCCCCGAGATGCAAAGCTATGGTAAACCATTGATAAGATGCTGTGCTCCCTCCTAACCACTTACTTGCACTGCATTCTCATTTCTCCGATCGTCCATAAACCGTGTCCAATTCATTCTGAAGATAAAGGGGAGAAAGAAAAGAGGGAAAAAACATGCAACACACTCTACAGAGAAACTCACCTTGACTATTATATCATCTGCAGATTTCATAATCTTATCCCTTGTTCCCTCATCTATCAAAAAGAAGAGTGGCCCTGGCATCAAAGATTGTCGCATATCCTTTTAACCTTGGCCCACTCTGAAGAGCAATTATAAAACCGTCTGTCTCCACTCCTTCAGTCATTTTTCAATCCATCTCAGGACCTTTCCCATAACCCTAATAGACTCCAGCTTGTACAGCAACCTCCTAGAACCGTATCAAACGGTTTTTGCTAAAATCAAAATATGCAGGGTATTTCAAAACCGAAACACGTAGGAGCATATTCTACAGCTAAAAATAAGAAATAAGAAAAACAATCCTATAAACATATATCCCAAAAAGTATTTATTTCCGAAATATCAAAACTCAATCATACAGTAGAAACACAAAAAGAATCTGAAATAAAACTCCAGGTGGAAAATATTTAAAACAGCTGTTCAAAGTGCGATACTGTTAAATGGATCATTCAGCGCGATGAATCCACGATTCCTTGGGATGTTTTACCGTTTTAGAACACCATTCCAAATAGTCACAATAACTTTAAAAATATAATTTCTTGCGTGGTAATACACAAAAAATAAACCGTGGATTTCGTGCGACACACACAAAGTAATCTAAGGGTGCGAGGTGGAGTAATTTAAGTAGCCATTATAGAGGGCAGTTCCAACCAATCCATCGGTTATTGTACTTCTCATTAAAAAGGTCAGAAACAGCAGAGGACTTCTGCACCGTCGTGCATAAACAACATCCTCTACAGATTTTCAGTGGCATGGCTTCCAATACTTCCTACAATTTTTTCTGCAGAAAATACAGATATGCTTCTTGAAAACTCTTACTGGTAAAAGTAATAAGAATTCCGCAAGAACGCACACACCAAACATTAAACGAAACCTTCTGTTGATAATAAGAAATGGGAATCGCATGTGGATTTTGTACGGCCCAGGTGTGTTTTGAAAGTTCCATTTCTTGTAAAACATGATTCATCTTAACCAGAATATGGCTGAGAAATTGAGGATCACGTGTACACTGCAAAATGAGCCACTGACAAAAGTTTCTTTATTTATTTATATCTTGTAGCAATAATTGTTTTACAAGCCTGCTGCGAAATGGACACAATGGTTCCTGTAATATCTTCCATACGCTTGGAGATTCATGTGACATGACACCTTCCCGGCACTTGGTAGGAGATACTTATACAACACGAAGTATTTTCTCAACGTCCAAGTTCGTCAAAATCTCCCTCTACCAGCTTTTACTCGTAATGTTTTCATCTTACATATAGTCGTCTGTGCACAGCAGCAAATATTTTACAATTTGGAACCTGTCAGAAATTTTTCAAGAATATCCTAGCTACTGTTCGCAGCTAGAGTATTATTGAAAACTTCACCACAAATTAAAATTATATCCAGTTAAATCTCCTATTAAATCATCATTAAATCTCCCATTAAATTATCGTTAACTCTCCCATAATTATCAATTTAACGAAGCAGTTCTGACAAAGAGGAATCTGATGCTCAAATCATCGTGGAATCTGATACTCAAATAATGAAAGAAAAATAATATCCTCAGAGAGATGAATCTCTCTGATATGTCACAGTTAAAGGAGAAACAACTTGCTATTAACTGTCTTCATATGGTTACATTATTTTTTAACTAAAATAACGATAAATAATTATTTTAATAATTTTTTTCAATTTAAAAACATTTGAGATTTCATAATTACATCAATAAAAAGATTTAAGATTTTTATAAGGTTGATTTTGGTCCGAATTTTCTGAAACTATTTTCCCCTTTTTACCAGAAGTCGTTATAATACTGGAATTCGTTTTATCCAAGACTTCTGTAACGATTTTGGATTTTCTCTGTCACAGTTCGTTTCATTTGCAAAAAATATATATCTTTGCAATATCGCGACAGAGGAAGTATTTTGCTTTCTGTAACAGTTGTGCGACAAAGCACGGTGGATTGAAGATCTTTTTCTTATCCGAGATATTTTCAAAAGTTTTCATTCGAAGGCGAACCTATATGACAGAGTCGCTTAGTCAGCAGTGCAAGAGGAGGGCGGGATGGTGGGGAGAATACCAGTCAAGTTTCCCCCTGTCAGAATAAAACAGCATCTTTGATGTACACGCAGTTTTCTGGGTAAGGGAAAGGAAAAATAAATAAATAACCAAATGAAAAGTAACACTGTAGAAGGTTAGAAAATAATCGTATTAATCGTTTACATTTTAAGGTCTAAATATTAATTCTAATTTTATTTTTGTTAATGGTAATATTACCTATTTATAATCCATTACATCAATCCTATTCACCCACCGATAAGACGCCAAAAAAAGAGTCGAAAATGGTTGGGTAACTGCCTACAATTTTAAATGAAAAGCAATGCAGTTCTCCATTGGAGCAGTGTTTTTTGTTTAGTGGGATGTACATACAAGTGCATACGCATGTACATACGATGTAGGTATGTTTTAAGGGAGGCCATGTAACTTTAAAATTTTGCCATATAACCAAAGGGGCTTAGAATAACGTGGTTACAAACATTGTATATTGATGCTCCTCCAAAACTCATATATATTGCAATTTTCGTAGAAGACATAAAATAATATTGGTAACTTATTAACGAAAACAGTAAACCACAATGTTATTTCTTTCAGTCAATGAAACCAATATAAAATATGGCTGGATTCGTGGTTGGTGAGGTGACATTTTTACTGCGCTAATAGAGAATTACAGTTCCAACAAATGCTATATGTTGTAGGAAAGTGATCCTAATGACACAAGCTACAACAGGACGTTCTTGTTCATCTCTACCTTTATCAGGTAATTAGTTATTAATATATTTGTATTAATAGTATTCCGGGAAAGGAAATAGTGCCACAAAGTCACTTGACCTTGTTTCAATGCTATAGCCTCTGTTGAAAGTGCCTTTCGAGTAATATAGCCTAAGTACACGAAATGAAGATCACCCCATCCCTACAGACTAATCTCTTAATCCCTTACTTCCTACAACTAATTTGTTAAAAGTATAACGGAAACCGTTTTCCAAGTTATTGTGTAACAGTCTACACAGCACAGTAAGACAGTTTGGTCCTTGAAATTGTCGCAGACATTCTCTCAGATATGCCAGACAAGATGTACTTGCTACTTGGGACTCTAAACCGCTAATGGAACTGATAATTGGGTGACATTCAAGTCAAATGGACCCAATTTCGGCGTAGTCCAGACAGTCTGTGACAGCCAAATCCTCTGCTTGCACCTTCACGATGTTGGGATGGTAGTAATCCTGGGTATAACCTCCATGCGCAAGCGCACTGTGGGTGACCACTCAGGTGTTAATCAACGTAAGCAGGAGTCGAGGTGCGGCGCCCACACCACATGGAGGAATGCCGCCCCTTTGTGTTACAGGCAGTACTAGGTGGTAGATGACTCTCATCAACCGGTGCAATGCCATCACTTTACTTATTGGAAGCTTGAAGTGGTGGAACCCATGTTTAGTCTCCAGAGCTAAGTTCCGGTCAACCCTTCCCATCTCTTCCATCATATAGTATGACTGATGACTTTTGATGTTATGATGGACATCATGGCGAGATCCAATCTTCTTTACATTTCGAGGGTATAGCTCTAAAACGGTATTCGCAGGCCGGCCGCTGGTTAGTACACCGGACCGAACCTATTGTTAACTCTCTAGGAGGCTTCCGGATCAGCTAGTGTATAATCTTGCTACCGCTACCTCTACTCTTCCAGATAGAGACTGGAGGAAGTCCGAGTTTGTGTATGCGGGGGACATTGTCGAGGTCACGTTACGTCAAGGATCTGGGTATATTCTTACAATGTGTACGCCATATCCAATTATTTCATTACTTCATACAGTATGTCCCCCTCCCACTTTTTCTTACTATTGAATACACCATGAATTGTCAAACTAATAGAGTAAGCTTATCTGCGAAAAGATCTAAACCTCCCAAACACTTCCTAGTTAATTTCATAAATATATGTGGTCTCAGTTCTAATCTCAACGATGTTCATTTCCACTTGCAGTCTTGTACTTCTTCTGATAGAATCTCAGTTATCGGATGATTCGAATACTGCTCATCTCAATTGCCCAATTATTCGTTGTATGATTCATTTCGCCTCAAAGGTGATACTTCTGCATATCTCCATTCCGATATTCCCTGTCAGAGACTTAGTAATTTGTAATCTCCTCTTTTCGATCTTCTCTGGCTGAAAATCTCTCTACGTCATTCTGTCAAATTCATCTGCTCTCTCTACCGTTCTCCCAACTCCACGAATCACTTGGAGCTCTTTGACGTCCTCTCTTTGAAACTTGGCTTTCTTTAGTCCAACCTTCCTAACAGTGAGGTAATTTTTCTTGGAGATTTTAATGTTCACAACTCCAGCTGGCTTCCGTTTTCTAGTCACAACGACCCAGCTCGTCGAGATGCAGAGGCTTTTGCAATTACTAATGACCTCGCACAGATTGTTCATTTACCTACAGGAATACCGGACAGTCCTAACCATACAGCCAACACGCTTGATCTTATTCTCCCAAACAACCTTTCTATGTATACGGTAGAAATGAGTGGTCCTTTAGGCACCTCAGATCATAATTTGGTGATTGTCTCTTTTCCAATGGAGCCTTTAACTCATGGCTATTCCTAACCTCGTGTTGTTTGGCATTACAAGGATGCAAAATGGGATGACCTGCGAGATTTCTTCTTTTTCTTGGGCGGACTACTGTTTCAAAACTTCTGATGTCAACGATTGCTCAGATCGTGGCAGTGAAATTATTCTTGTAGGAATGGAATCCTTTATTCCACACTCCACTTTAAAATCTCGTCCTTTATCTAAACCTTGGTTTTCTAATAAATGTGCTAAGGCTGTTCAAGAGAAGAATATTATCGTAATTGGCTCTTTTTCCAATTCTTCAGTTTCATTTTCTGCCTACACCAAAGCTAGCAACAATTGTAAAGCAGTTATTAATCAGTCCAAACTACATTTTGAACAGGCTAAGAGTAGAAAACTTGCTTCTTTCCCTAATGGTAGCCGAGCATTCTGGTCTCTCGCCAAAGCTATTGGCCGCAACTTTAGCCCATCTTTGCTGCCACCTCTGTCAAAACTAGACGGTTCTGTTGTCACTTCAGCCAAGGATAATGCTGACCTGCTAACATCCCATTTTTCTTCCAACTCATGTATTAATGATCTTGGTAACACACCTCCCACTGTTCCCAACACACTCCATTCAATGCCTCCTGTGGTCTTCCGTCAAAAAGATGTCAGACGGATTTTGACGAATCTTGACGAATCTATGGTATTTCTCCACTTTTTCTCAAAACCTGTGCTCCTGAAATTACTCCTGTTCTTTGCCGCCTTTTTTCCCTTTCTGATTCCAAAGGTGTTTTTCCTACTGCTTGGAAATTTGCACATATCCAGCCAGTTCCTAAAAAGGTTGAAATATCCCTCCCATCCAATTATCGTCCCATTGCAATAACTTCTACTCTTTATAAAGTAATGGCGAAATCAATTAACTGCCAACTCTTAAACTACCTAGAAACCTTCCGTCTGATCAACGATCGCCAGTATGGACTCCGTCAGTTTCGATCTATTGGTGATATTCTGGCTTATGTTGGAAAAATTCAATGGAAAAGTTCGGTGAAACGCAAGCAGTTGCTCTTGACATCTCAAAGGCTTTCTATCTTGTTTGGCATAAAGGTCTTCTAAACAAGCTTCCATTCTATGGTTTGCCAATTGTTTTTTTTTTTTTCTTTTTGGTTATCCAGTTTTCTCTCTGATCGCTCACTGAGGGTGATAGTAGATGGCTGTCTGTCTTATAACTTCTCCACTAATTCTGGAGTTCCCCAAGGTTCGGTTCTTTCCCCCGCTCTTTTCTTCTTTTATATTAATGACCTTCTTCCATTGACTGGAAATCCTATCCATAGTTTTGCCGATGATAGCACATTGTATTCCACTTTCCATTTTGAGAAACTTGCCCTGCTCAATCAGCTTCAACTTCTCGAATATCTGATACCAATTCCTTAAATGTCGATCTCCAGGTAATTCACCAGTGGGGCAAAGACAACTTAGTTGATTTCAATCATTCTAAAACTCAGTCTTATCTTATATCTCGAAAAAGGATTCTTCTGCTCCTATGCTTATCTTTGGTGACACTCCGATTTCTAGGCAAAATGATATATCTCTTTTGGGGATTACCTTGACTTCTAATCTCTCTTGGCCCAAGCATATTACAAATATTGCTTCCTCTGCATCCAAAAAACTTGGTTTTCTCCTTCGCTCTCGGTGTTACTTTTCTTCCAAACAGCTGTTCATTCTGTACAAATCTTCCAAAATCGTCCAAATCTGTACAGCTGTTCACTCTGTACAAAACGTTTCTTCCAAACAGCTGTTCACTCCCTACCATGGAATATTGTTCCCACATCTGGGGTGGTGCCCCCAAAACCTCTCTCAGGCTTCTTGATTCCATTCAGAAGAGGGTAGTTAGGTTAATTAATGACCTCTCTAACAGAGTCTCTCCACTCTCTGTCTGTCTCATAGACGTACTGTTTCTGCTGCATGCCTTTTCTACAGATATTTCCATGGGCACTGTTCTTCCGAATTGGCTTCTATAATTCCCGCTCTCTCTTTCAAAACAGTTCGAACACGTGCCACCACCAGCCAACATCCATTTACTGTCCAACTCCAAACTCACAGAACCAACTTTTCATCTTCCTCGTTTATTCATTCAACTGCCGTTTTCTGGAACAACCTTCCTTCATAAGTATTTCCTGAAAATTACAGTCTGCAGAAGTTCAAGTCCAATGTCAACAAATACTCCTTTCGTCTTTTCAACCTCCAACCTAAGCACGGTACTAAGTACTATAGGTTCTAATACCTATCGTGTTTGGAGTTTTCATAAAAAAAAATAACAACAAGGACAACACAGGATCAGACTTTAAACATGACAATCGCAGTATAACTCGTGGGATATGTGACCTCTGTCATATTTCTGCAGATTAATCAAAGCACAGAATATGCCAGTTATGCTCTTGATACTCAAGCCTCTCGCTCTTGTCATTGAACAAGAAGAAATAGTTACTGGGAAATGTTGCTTATATTTTAAACTAACAGTAACTGCGAGAACTTGCAATAAAAGAAGTCTGGTCTCGCCCGAGACAGAGATAGAGAGAGAAATGCGTCGATGGAAGAATTGAATACATTGGATAAAGCCAGTATGCCAACACCCTCACTCTGTCGCCAATATGCAACACAGTGACTTAGGAAACAATGAAGAAATTAATATTTTTGAAAATATTAGACAAGACAAGGAAGATGATGAAACTGAAGCACATTAATAGAAAAATGACTGCCTGAAGGATGGTGATGGAAAACACGTGAGTTCAGGAACTCTATCCGATACCGATATTTTAAATGTTTTTGGTTATGATATTTATCCCGAGGACTGTCAACATGCAGATTGCCCAGCATGCATACAGGTAAACTTTCCTGATACTGTGACGGACAAGACAAGACAAAGTAACTTGAATTAAACATCCCTGGTGATATGTTCAATTAGTAGTTTCTTGAATCAGTTTAGTGAAGTGGCATTTTTGATTTTTACAGGAAGATTGTTCTAGGTTTTAGCGCCGCGGTATTTTTGATTTTTACAGGAAGATTGTTCTAGGTTTTAGCACCGCGGAATTATATATATATAATTTATATTTTATTTATATTTTTTTTGTCCTGTAACTTTTCTGAAAAGCGAAACTTTCAGGTTTGCTTCATTTCTTAGATTGCACAATATTTCTTCTTCTTCTTCTATGGTAATGAAAAAGGAGCTGAAGAGAGGGGGAAAGTCTACTTTACTAAAGGAAAGTCTTCAAAACATTGCAAACAAGGACCGGCTCTGCTTTTTATGAACAGCTGGTAGATGTTTAGGAGTCTCACTGCCGTGTATCTGGAACTAAACGATGCATTCCAGGGAAGGCCTAAAATTGAACGAACGCATCGATTGAGAATGGAGTTGATTCTCGCAAGGTTTTCTCTGCAGGTGGTACCCCATGAGATCATTTCATAAGTGAGATGCAGCTGAATTAAAGAATGGAATACTAGTCTGAGAAGGGAAGGAGACACCCGGGCAGAGGCTCTGGCGAGTTTTCTCGCAAGTGACGAAGGTTTCTTTCCTTGGGTTATCATTTGTTTTACTCAACTTAACTTATCATCTAGCCAGATGCAGAGAAACTTGGTTTCATTCACTCTTTCAAATTGTTTTTCTTTATACATTATTTCGAAATCTATATTTAGTGGTCTATTTTTGTTCTAAACACCATACGGTATATTTTGATTTTTCTGGATTCAGTATAATCTAATTTTTTGAAGTCAACTATGCATAACACAGAGAAGGTAGAGATTTTGAGTTACCATTAGCATTTGTTCGAGCATACGATGCAAGATAGCAAGCTTATGTAGCATCAGCAAAAAAAAAACACTCCCGTTTCACCCATCCATTCACTCCAAATGCCTGTCTAGCTCAACCTTAAATTTATTTAAGCTATGTACTTCCACAACAATAGACAGATGAGATATGTTCCAGCAATCAACTACCCGCTGGGTAAAGGAAAATTTCCGTACATCTATTCTACAACTGCCTTCCCTCAGTTTGAATCTATGCTCCCTCAGGTTTGTAATCTGAGCAAGAGCAAGAATCCCATCAGCATTCAGCTTGCTCAATTTGTTCAAGGCCTTATACACCTCAATCAGATCACCTCACAGTTGCCTAATCTCCAGACAGTGTAATTTACAAAACTTAAGCCTTTCTTCGTAAGAGAAACCCTTTGTTCCATTCACTAATCTTGTTTCCCTTCTCTGTATTCGTTCCAATAGCTGTACATCCTTCTTAAAATGAGGCCTCCAGACCTGTATACAGTACTCAAGGTGCGGCCTGACCATTGCCTTATACAAGGGGATAATCACCTCCTTACCCCTGCTAGAAAAAGTCCTGTATATCATTGACAAGACACCATGAGCTATTTTTGCAGACCGTCTGCACTGCTCAGAAAACTTCATATCTGCCTGTATAATTACCCCCAGGTTATTTTTACTCTCTGCCACAGTCAGTGTAGTACCACACAGTTGATACGTTACTTTGGGGTTACTGCTTCCCATACGCAGTAATTTACATTTGTCAATGTTAAACTTCAGTTGCCACCTCTGACCACTGCCTTGTACAACGGGATAATCATGTCCTTGTCCCTGCTAGCAAAATTCCTATATATCATTGAGAAGACTCCATTACCTGCTTTTGCAGCCCGTCTACACTGCTCAGCGAACTAAACAATTGAACAATATCTGACAGAACAATTACCCTCAGGTCATTTTCATTCTCCACTTCCCTGAGTGTAGTACCACACAGTTGGTGCGTTTCTCTTCTTACTGTTACCCATATGCAATACTTTGAATTTGTCAATATAAAAATTCAGTTGCCACTTCTCAGCCCATTTACCCAACTTGTCTAGATCCTGTTGCAGTAGCATACTGTCTTTACTGTTGTTAACAACCCTGACAAGTTTTGTATTATATATACAAAAGTTGACAGATATACCTTCATCAATATCATTGATGAATACACAAAACAACAATCGGCCCCGCACCGAACCCTGGGAAACTCCACTAATAGCATTAGCCCACGAAGAGCAGTGTCCATTGGTTACCACTCTCTGTCCTCTCTAACTCAACCTTTCCTTTATCCATAGCAGCAACTTTCCCTTAATTCCGTACCTCTCCAATTTGTACAGCAGTCTTCCATGTGCAACAGTATCAAAAGCTTTCCTGAAATTCAAGTACTGTATATGATATCAAAAATTCTTTTTTGCATCCAGTTCCTTTGTGACCACATCATAGTATGTAATCAAGTTGGTCACACAATACTACCCTTTAATGCACCTCCAGTCCATGAGGACCTCTCCAGAGTCCAAGGAAACTCTCATAAATATGGTTAAGGGTTTGCTTACTTCCTTTACTGCCTCCTTTAATATAACTTGATAGATCCCACTACCCCAGGTGCCTTCCGTATGTTTAACTTCAACAATTTCTCCTCCACTTTGCTCTCAGTTATTACAAAATCACTTAAACTGGGCTGCCATGTTATTAGGTACAGCTACCTAGTAGGGTTTTCAGCCTCCTTTAGACTTCAAAACAGCCTGAATTCGTCTAGGCATGGATTGAACAAGATGCTGAAAACATTGTGCAGGAATGGAGTACCATGCAGACATGAGTGTAGCACGCAGTTCCTTAAGATTCGACGGAGGTGTAGGCCTGCAGCGAACAGCCCTTTCCAGCTCATCACAAAGATGTCCAATAGGATTGAGATACAGGGACTGAGCGTGCAGCAAATAAAAGTCATTGTCATGTTCCTGGAACCATTCTATAGTGATTCGGGATTTGTGCACCGGTGCATTATCCTGCTGGAAGTAACCATCTGACTGAGGATAAACTGTCAACATGAACGGATGCACTTGATCAGCAACGATGTTTAGGTAAGATGTGGCATTCAGACGTGAATCTATGGGTAATAATGGACCCAACGTGTGCCAAGAAAACATTCCCCACACCATAACATTGTCCCCATCACCTTGCACAGTAGTCGTCAGACATGATGGGTCCGTGGATTCATGTTGTTTTCGCCAAATTCTGAGCCTTCCATCAACATGATGCACCAGGAACTTCGACTCGTCAGACCAAGCAACTGTTTTCCAATCCTTGATAGTCCAGTGATGGTGTTGCTGTGCCCACAGGAGACGTGCACTCTTGTTCTTCATTGATAACAAAGGTACGCGATGTGGCCGTCGGCTGTTGTAGCCAATTTGCGACAAAGTGCGACTAGTGGTGGGTTGCGATATTTTGTTCTGCGCACCAAGGTTGTATTCTGACGTGATATGCGACATTGTGGCCTGTCTGTTTGTTTGCACAATTCTAGCCATCCTCCTCTGACCTCTCTCATCAACAAATGATTTTCTTGCACAAGAGTGCCGTTGAGAGGTTGTTTTCTGTTCGTTGCACCATTCTCGATACGCCCTTGAAACTGAGTTGCGTGAAAAGTTCAGGAGAACTGCCGTTTCAGAGTTGCTTTGTTCAGCACGTCTTGCACCTACTACCATACCACGTTCGACGTCCGTTAGATCACTCCTTTTCCCCATCCTTGCTACGGTTTGTACGCTTAACTAATACTAGAAAGGTTGTTCTGGTGCATTTATATCCATAATTGTGGCCATGTCACTTGCAACGTTGTGGGACAGCAGGGGTGTACCTAATAAAGTGGCAGCACAGTGTAGCTCCCTGTTAGAGTTTGATAAACGTCTGGCATTCCCCTTCTTGAATAACTTCTCATGTATGAATGTAGATGCAAAATACTCATTCATTTAACAGCTACCTGAGCAGGACATCAATAGTCGAACCATCCATGATAAGTGGACCAATCTGATTCATCTCTTTCCTTCTAGAGTTTACATAAGTAAAGAACTCTTTGCTGTGTTTATTTGCATCCTTTGCCAAAGATTTCTCGTAATCTGCCTTCGCCTACCTAACCTCCTTTGTGACTTGACTACAGACGGGTTTATATCTACTATCGGTTTCTCAGTCGCCTGATAATTTATATGCATCCCATACATCTTTCTTATCTGCCACAAGCTTCATCTGACATCCATTTAGGCTTAAACTTTGAACAGTATTAGTCAAGATTAAGTCCCTGAAGGCTTTACATAAAATTCAACGTCGGTAACATCAGTTTATTCCACTGTATAGAATTTAAAACTGTCTGAGACCAATGTAGTCAACTTTACGAAAGCAACAAACCTTTCCTTTACCCTTGATAGTAGTTTCACCTTTAAGTAAATCCCATATCAGTACACTGTGACCATTTTCACCCAGTCGTTCCTTTATCTGCAGATTCTTAATGAATGAACAATCACTGCTGATAATAAGATCAAAAATATTACTCCCTCTATTTGCCTCTCGAATATGTTGCTGAAAACAGTCATCCAATAAATCCACAAAATTCTTGTTAGTGTGCGAATAATCATCCCACAAATTCCAGTCAATATCGGAGAAGTTAAAATCCCCCATTATTAGATACTGATTTACTGGCCCACTCTATTTCTCTGAATAATTCTTCATTATACTCATCAGAGTTATTAGGCCTATAACACACACCTACTCTCATTTTCTCTTTTCCAGTGCTTATGTCACACTACACTGACTGAACATTGCATTGTCCACCAATGTCAATTGGATGCATTTCCTTAGAGTTCATGTGTTTCTTAACTAACAGCATAACCCCTCCTCCCTTCCTATCTTGTTTATCCTTTCTGTACACATTGTACTCCCCAAATTCCATTTCTGCACTGCTTATCTGTGTGACATCACATCTCTGATATTCCATCACTTCAAACTCATCAAATTCATTAACTCTGCTTCTAACATTGGTATACATGCAATTATACATGCACCTGTTCCTAATCTTAGTTACCCTAACAGAGCCCATGTATTTACTTGTTCCACTATGACTCCCAGCACTCCTGGAAATCCTCAGCAATTTGCTTTCCAAGCTGCAGCTCATTCTAATAGACGCAGTGCAAGAAACACTTTCGGCTTCGACTGTGGCCCCTGTTAATCTTTTAGTCGGTGAATCCCCCCCCCTCAAGCAAACAGTTTTCCGACCCAACTAACACTGCCTCGATAGCATCAGTAAATATTCTTGCGTCCTTTCAATTTAAGTGCACCCGATCCCCGTAGAAGCGGTCTCTCCTGTTAACATGCACAGACCACGCTGAAAAAAAGTGGTGAAGCTGATTAGGGTCTTCGTCTGTGATCAGGATGGAGATATCATCGACATACGTTACTAGGTGGGAAGATGGAAGAAAAGGGAGAAATTCATTGATATAAAGAACAAATAGGATAGGTCCAAGAAGTGAGCTTTGAGGTACTCCCCGGGAGAAACAACAAATGTCAGAGTTTGACTGATTTGTTCTTACGACAAATGGCCGATCAGTAAGGTTATCTTCAAGGAGTAGGTTAATTTCCCTCTCAAGCCAATATTGTTGAGTTTTCTGAGTGGAGTATTATGATTTATGCAATCAAAAGCTTTAGATAAGTTCAGGAACAGTGCTATTGCATAGTGACCCTTTTCAAGACTATCAGTGATCCTTGAGCAGAAGTCTACAATTGCCAGATCAGTGGATCTTTTTGAGGGCTAGGCATACTGTTGTTGATGGATGAACTGATTTATTTCAAGGAAACCCATGAGTCTGCTATGGAGAATAATAATATCATTTAAGTTAGCTAATATAGAGTTTATTATCAATTTATTTTCTCTCATACCTGTGTAGGGTAGCACTGAAACAAAAAGTCAATCTTTTTTACTTTTCGTTTTGTCTTTCGAAAAAAATATGACTTATTTTTGGAATCTACAAAAAATACATCTTACCATTGAAAGGAAAGCGAATATATTCGTATTTCGTGTTTATCCTATTAACTTTAATGGACCAACCAAAAAAACTAAAGAGACTATTAATTTAACAAAAAAAAAGTTTTCATTTTTTCTGCTGATTAGTTGACATCTTACTAGAAAATTATTCTTAAGGAATATGTAATCTCCACAAAGAATTCTTTCAACAAATCCTTGAGCGGCCAATAACTGAATTTCCATAATAAAAGATTTTATCAGTTGATAATTATCTTCGTTCCATGAACATTTTGGAGATCAAACAAGCCTATACATACTGGCAGCGAAGAATACTAATGAAGTGAACAGTTTTTTTTTAACCGATTCATAAATTAGGGAAAGGAGATTACGTAGATTGTAAAGCTGCCAAAAGGGTAGTTAATAGATAAAATATGAGCCCATAACTGCTGATAATGTTTCTGTACATCTTCAAACAGTGGTGAATTATTTTCTGTGTATCCTATAACCCAATATGTCTCCCTTTCTTGTTAATGGTAGAAATTTTAATGCCTATAAATTTACAGTTCTCTGCATTGGACGTTTAAACTTAGAGGACTTTATTCCACACAACAGAACGGTTCGTTCTTTAGAACCATTACGCAAGGCATTCTTCAACTTTAACCTAATGAAAGATTCCCTTTAGTGCATATGACAACTGCAAAGTATTAAAGCCTTTGTTAGATTTGTGGCACTAAATTCTTATAAACGTCTTCGGTGAATAAACGGCACATTCAATGATGGACATCTTAATGTTTAACGATAAAACTAGTCTGATACAAATAAGCTATGCAAGAGGGAAATTCTATAGAATTATGGGAGGCAATATAACAGTAAATGGGCTCTATTGAAATCACGAAGCTATTGGAAGTGAATGCGAAATCCACAACGGAGCAATACGTGCATGTTGGACTTAATGGATTTTCATCTCTTGGTTAATGATTGGACGTCTCGGATTATATTTTATTTTTATCGTACTTTGTGTAAACATCTTAACTGCTCTACATTAAGCGTGCTGAAATAAATACAGATATATAGATGTAGCTATAAATTTTAAGATTTCTTAAAATAAAAGTTTTCTTGCAGTAGTCACAATTCGATCGAAGCATCAAAATAAAAACACGCACCATTCACATCGGAATCTTTTCAAAGCTTTCTTATGGAAGGCAAGCGGGAGTGATTTACATCGATTTAAGTATTTGACAGTGTCTTACCAAGTTTCTCATCAAACTATATCGAGCCCTTGTATTTTTTATTAACCAAAAACAAAAAAAACTTCCCATTTCATCTATCCATTCCCTCCACTTGAATTTATTAAAGCTATCAACCTCCACAACGACAGATGGAAGTTTGTTCCAGTAACCAACCTTTGTAGATGCCATAACGTCCTTGTTCATGGAGCAACCTCATAGACTTCTACTTTTCAGTGTGTTGTCGCTCATTATCAAGGTTCATCGTTGTGTCCATCACCGACTAACATAAAAAAGGGGGATAAATCTGATATGATATTCTTCCAGTAATCACTCTTCAGCTTTGAAAAGTAGAAAGTTCAATGGTATTGTATTAATCCAGAACTTTTATCTCTAAATTTATAAGTTAGTGAGTTAATGAGTAATATTTTATAGAGGATTCAATGAAAATATATCTATATATGCATTAAACAGACTGGTTGAACAGTATTCAATTGAACAGTGATACAAATACGAGAGGGATGATTAGAAAATTATATTGGGCACTTACCTGGAGAATTTCCTATATCTCATTGATGATGTAGGAGAAAGCAAAGTAATATGATCTGAATGGTGATAAATACACTGGCAAGGTTGAAAATATATCTCTTTCCACATGTAATGGGGCACCTTAATCCCGGGATGTAATGGTTAATTTCAGAATTCACATGATAGATAGTAACAGTTAAAAATAGGAGCTAACTCAATAAAAGTCATGCACATTCAGTGACAAGTGGATGCAACAGAATGAGACGAGAAAAATACTTAGATTTGTTCACAAGAGGTGTGATATTAGGTTGTCGTACAGCAGGAACATCAATTCGCCAGATAGCAGAAGACTGGAACACTCTAAAATCAAGGAAAGCATTCTACTTAAATAGAAATCAGAAGAGAACACGACAAATTTTCTTCAGCCAGATGGGCCTCCATTAATGATCCTAATTTTTTTAAGGATCATTAATGGAGGCCCATCAAAAAACGCAAAAATCAACAGGATGGCACTTTACTGCACCGCTCATTTTGTAGGCTAAAGAAAAGATCCCATATTATCCAATCAATATCAACCAAGAATAGACACCGGGGTAACGGACACTACAGATCTTGGTATCATATTCGCTGAAAATTGTAGCTTTGACAAGTTTATCTCAAATATTACTTGACAGGTCAGGAAGAAAATTGGATTTATAAAACTATATATTTTTTCAGAGATCCTAGCAACTCAGTTTATTCTCCCAAAATTACTGGTACTTCCCATCTTACAGTATGTCTTTACTATCTGGAAGTCATGCAAGTGTGTCTCAGAAAAGGGGAACTGAGTAACTACAAAGAAAGTCTGTTTGACACCTGAACAACTTCAATATCAATGTTTTATCCCACTGAACACAACATTTAACTTTGAAAGTATTTTATTCTACAACCCGTAAGAATTCAGAAGTTTGACTCAAACCGCGAGATAAGGTCTACAGGACGAGTTAACATTTAATTGCCGAAAAGACTTCGGTTCATATACCAATATACACACTTCATAATAAATATAAAAAGGTAATCATATCTTTTGAGGCTGTCATTACCATTATGTGAAGATTAAATGTTCCCCTATTATCCAATCAATATCAACCACTTTCGAGGGTATAACTTTAAAGTGGTTTTCGAGGACCTGCTGTTAAACAGTCCACCGATTCGGGCTATTAGTAATTCTTCAGAAGAAATCCGAATCAGCTAGTGATCTTGCTTTCTAAATTGTGCAAGCTTCAGGAAGTCAAATTATGTTAACGAGTCTGGTAAATCTTGCTGTGTATATGTCATATCTAAAAATTCCAATTAGTATAAATTGCTTTCTCCTCATAACTTTTATATTCTTTACCACGCATTTAGAGATAAGGAATTTAAAAAAAACAGATCGAGGAATTACTTTACCACCGAATCCAGTGATACAACGGACTCTGAGCCAATCAATCTGTCAGTTATTTCCAACATTACGGTAATACTTAGCTTCCCACATCACTGATAATATGTGCTCAAATCGGTCTCCTAACTCTGTAACTACAACGGGATGATATACAGCTAACCAGGAATCAAGGTCTTCTCTTGCTCTCCTGGTCTGGATAAATGAAATCTTAATTACCATTCACCAATGTTTAGGAGTTTTTCAAGAAACAACTAAGACCATGAATGAGGCGTTAGTATATCACATGTGTAAACTGCGCGTTTTGTGATCAGTTTGATAGTTTTGCGGCTTGAAAACTGAGTTTTCCGAAAATAAAATGGAATCCTCATCAGAAAACCTTTAGCGAAAAAAATAAAATAAAATAAATAAATAACTAAATAAAATAGAAAAACAGAAAGCTCTTTCCTTTCTCAATTGCGGAAGTCACATAGAGCCCAGTTAGAAGCAAAAGGAGGATAAGATAGTACTCAAAAACACAGATCTTGATTAGTCTCAACAGCTGCGTGGACATTGTGAGAACGGGTGTTGTACCGTTTTAAAGAAACCCATTCAAGATCTACTCTTGAATGTGTTTGTTTACATTAATCCATTTGATCCAGAGTGTCAGGCTTCAGTTAATTTATAAGCATATCGCAGAAATATTGAAAAAAATGCTCCCGTCTTCCTGCAACTCTCCTAAAGAGACCAATTTTGTCCCTAAAATTGGATTACGCTAATCCAATTTTAGGGACAAAATGCGGATGTATTACTCAGAATATAAGTTAATAAAGAAACTTACTCAAAAAGTTAAGAATGACTATCGGAATGAATATCCTTGTGTAATTAGATGTAAATTTAAGAAATGGATAAATATCTAAATTAAACAGATAAAATGAATGAGTTTATTTCCTTTTATTTTTATACAATCGCATCATAGCTTTAGTTTGTCAATTCTAATACTACTAATGTATATGCTGTGTTTCATAATTAATTGACTTTTACCAGAGAGAGAGAGAGAGAAATCCTATTTAAAAGAATGCATTTCCATCACTCTAGTGTTTCTTTATAGATATATCTTAGTGTTTGCTTCTTGATTCTGGGTTTCTTATAGGATAGAAGTTTTATTATCAAAAAGAATCATTCAAACCTTTTGCAAAACATATTAATTTTAAATGCTTTCTGATCTAGCTTGAAACTCCCACAACAACAACAACAGCTGATCTAACTAACCTCTTTGGTGTTTTAAATGAAAGCAGGTGCTAATTATTTTGCGACCAAAACGTTATTATTTGGATTTACACCCTCATTTGCAGCAGATTTTTTCCTCCTTTCTAACTTTGAATAGAGATTCTGTATATTATCGTATTTAGAAGATTAAGTGACTTAAAGAATCATAGTTTTTGCGGATTATCTCAATAAATTCCACATAATAATTCTCTGACGTCATGCTTTGATCGAAGCCTAACTTCTTGGCTGTTCATCCACACCTACTATGAATATGGGAACGCGTGAAAAGCTGCGTGCTTAACGAAACAAATCTAAGCTTAGGCCATCACTTCCTTGGTGATCCGGCGTACTGGAAGTAATGAATCAATTGATGAGAGTAGAAAGACACAGGTTCGAACAAAAGGAAATTCCCACTTAAGAAAAATCGGTTAAGTTTCGGTTTCACATACACCGACGTACATAAAAAATCATACCACATCCCCTAATAAAGAATGTTTCCCGGGAAGATAAACTTTTGTAAGGATTACACGGTTGGTAAAGTTGCCCAACACCATAAGTTAGGGAACTGGCGAGCAGTTCCATAACTTACGGCGACACCTAGTGACAGAACCAGCTTCTCTAATGTACAAAATTACATTTTCTTTATCGTGTAGGATAATTTCGTTATTCCTTCCTGAAGTTCTCGCTTTGTTACGAACAGTTAATTGGACTTTGCTTCCAGGCTTCGTCCCAACTTAGATTTTATGACGTCATACGCTGGGGATGAATGACTACAACTTGAACGAAGAGGGTAGTCCGTTTACGACTTAGCACACCTCTTTTCGATGATATAAATCAGATTGGAAGAATTTATATGAAATATAAAAAGTTTAACCATCTTTATTATTCATAAATTATTACCTTCAGTGAAAATTTGAATGAGCAGCCACCTACAGTAGTCGCTATTGTTATTCTTTGGATTTTGCGCCTAAATAACTAACACTATGAACTTTCATTGCACTTTGCAGATTTGCTAATATTCTTTGGAATTGGTAATGGTTTTATGTTCCCAGTTTCGGCGAAATAAAACCCTCGCTTCAGACCGACTAACTCGTCCACCTTTTGAAAAGCCAATAAAAGTTCACTAACGGGTTAGAACTTAGACCATTTCCGCACAGCGTGGAAGGACGGTAATTATAACCGCAGTGCCACCCATGAGGTCAGTTTTCGAAACTGCTATTTCTCATAACTTTATTCTCGTAGTATACAAAAAAATCTAATTTTATTTGCTACGTACAGATTTTAATTTTATCAAAATTGTTATAAAATTCTGTTTTCTAAATTGGGACAGATGGCCCAAAAGTCAGGTCCCATTGTGTGATAACAGAATTCATTCCTATCATACTCTTAATGTTGACTCATGATATTGATTCTACAGTCATCAAGCAGCAAACCAAAGCTGAGTTGAGCAATTCCACACTACTCTTGTTCAGAAATAGACTGATCACGACTATTTTGATGTCAAGTATTCATTACCAACCATGAATACTGATCCTTAGATTATTCAGAGTGCCAGCTTACTCAACTCTTTGATCACATGGTACATAAAAGTACTGTATAAAATATGATAAGCATAAGATATGATAGTTGTCGAATTAAAACATATTTGACTTGGATCATCATTTATTATTTTTATTATTATTATTATCAGTTTATTTAACAAACACCCCTGTACAGAAATTTCCTAGGAGGGTGGCGCATACATACATCACTTATTAGAGTGTAACAGGATTAAATATCAGCAAATACATAAGATATATACACATAGAGGAAGAATTACATACAGACATCCTGCATTCACAGAAAAATTACAAACCAATATATGTACATAGAAAAATTACAAAATTACAAAACAATGTACATACATAGAAAAATGACATCGTCATTTACACTATGAATTGGTCCTCATTTTTATTCTCTGAACAAAAGGAATACCCTCAGTCCTATAACAGTCTTTTGGAAACACAATATATCGTTCATTTAAGATTTTTATGAGTTCGGCACTTGAAGTCTTTCTTCAATTACTTTCTTTATCATATTTGTAGTTCTGTGTACAGATCCTCTGCAATGAGCTTCCTGTAAGTTTTCTCGTGGCAGTACCTGTCCGGGTCTATTTTGAGATCTCTAAACAGCTCCAGAGTATTGGCAGGAAACATCCGCTTTAATCCGTCCGTGTGGTGGAGAGCGCTTCGGAGACTATGAGGGTTGAGGAGGCGGGCTCCAGGGCGGGGCCTAACTACAAGATTTTCAATTTGAGGGGCATCTAAACTTCCAGTGAGAAGTTGTGCTAGGGTGCAGATGTTACGTATTGTGATCATCTGAATCCACGGAGCTATGTTCAAGTTTGCGTACAGTATGGATTTCGAAATTGTGAAGGGCTTCCCGGCGATCCTATTTAACCACCGGAGCAACCAGTACTCCAGGCTGAGAAATTTCCTGATATAAGTATTTGGAGCAGAGGACCAAATTGTCGAAGCATATAAGGATACAGGAACGATACATCTTTGGATATATTGGGTCACTAGCTGCTGGTTTCGAATCCCAGTTATTTCCTGTCTTACAGCCCATATGGCAGCGAGAGTTTTTGTTCTCGTGTTCTGAAAGTGCCTTTGGAAGGTTAGGCCCTCGTCCCACGTCACTCCTAGGTCGGTGTATGAGTTGACTTTCTTCACCTGTGCTCCATTAATAGATAATTTGATTTGATTTTTTATCTTCTTATTAGTTATTGTCAGTTGTGCTAACTTGTTTGGGTTTAGCCACAAACCGATTTTGCGTACGTATGTCTCCAGTTCATACAGCTTAGCACTGGCATGGAAATTGACGTCGGACACCAGAGATCCTTCGTTAGAGACAACAAAATACTTAATATCATCGGCGTAGGAAATAAAATTCTGATTTCGCGCCAGAAAAGGCTCTAGGGCGGCAGCAAACAGCAAAGCTGATAAAACTCCTCCCTGAGGGATGCCCCAAGTGAGGGTGTATTCTGCACGGAATTCTTGGTGTTGTACAATGAGGTGCCTTGGCTTCAAAATGGTCTTGATGATCTGCAATAGTTTGCCCTCAATGCGGAAATATACTTTCAATATGTTTTCAAGTGCAGGTAGTGACACATTATCGAAAGCTGCCTTTATGTCAAGGAATATGATGTCCATTTGGGCTTTTTCATTTAATGCGTGCTGTATTCTGAAGAGAGTCTCCAACAGATTAGTAGTAGTGGATCGTCTCGGTACTACGGTATGGAGGTGGGGTGGCCTGTGCGCGAAACACTGTTGGGTTAAAGCAGGAAGGATGGCTTTCTCAAAAAGCTTTAAAAGAGAACAACTGATGGATATAGGCCGAAAGTCTGAAGAAGCCTTAGGATTCTTCTTTTTTGGCACCGGTCGCACAAAGTAGTGATTCCATCTCTCGGGGAGGATTCCATCTCTCAAGATGTTTTGGAAAATGTGCAACAGCACATCAACAATATAGGCACTGCATATTTTTAAAATAAAGATAGGAAACCTGTCGGGGCCAATCGTAGATTTGGTAGGCAAGGAATTGATGGCCTTGATGAGATCTTCTCTAGAAATCGTGACTGTGGATAAAGCATTCTCACAAACGCCTCCTCTCACTAAAATATGTTGTGCCATATTCTCCAGCTGATATCCTTGTACATTTTTTGCTTTACCTTCAACTGGCATCCTTTCAAAGCACTCCTTAGCCCAGTGTCCGAATGTGGTTTCATCCATTTCAAATTTAGCGGCCTTTTTGCTCACGATTCTTTTCGAATGTCGAAGCTTTCTAATAACCTCTTCGTAGCGTGAATGTCGTTTCTTTTTCAAGAAAATGGCTCTTTTATTCTTGTAGTCCGTGAAGTCTTCATTCAATCCTGATTTTTTCCATTTCCTATAAGCCTTTTGCTTGGCCACAAACGCCTGTTTTAAATTTTCGTTGAACCACGGTTTAGTTTTGTCCGTGACGCTTACCTCTTTTGAGGCACCCAGGTCAGCAATAAATAGGAGCTCTTTCTCTATCAAGTTGGCAGCTTCTTCCACCGGTTTACTGTATAGAGCATTCCAGTTGTAGGTCTTGAGAAGTTTTAAAATAATCTCAGGTCTAATGAACTTAAGAGAGTATATCTTTTTGGTGTGACGAATTTGCCCATCGATGCGTTGCTCACCTGCACTATTGGATAGCGGAATTTCACAACATATTGGGTTGTGATCTGACTGGAATTTAGTTTGAGGGGTGACATTTTTGATGTTTATCAGATTATGATATAATAAATCCAAATGCTGCTCTCCCCTAGTCGGAAGCGTATCAAGTAGGGTCAGTCCTAAGGTCTGGAGGGTTGCATCAAGGTATTCTTTAGCTTGATCGTGTCTTGGGCTAGGCATATTAAAGTCGCCAGTTACAATCATGGGAATATCTGTGCCCAGATTCTCTGTAATCCACACAAGAAGCTCGGTCCTGGTGTCAGCACTGTGTTCCGGCGGAAGATAGATAAGGCAGACTTGGATTTCTTGAGCCTTCCTCGTGAAAGACGCGGATATGGCTTCAAAGTGTTCAGACTGACTTTGTTTAATTCTTATAGGATGTAAACTTTCATGATAAAGGATCGCAACTCCTCCACCCCGCTTATCTATTCTGTTGTTCCCAATAAATCTGTAACTGGACGATTGTACCAGCAGATCCAGTTGCCTGTTATAATTTAGCCAAGTCTCCACTATACACATAAAGTCATATTCTTCAAGGAGTAGGCAAGTCTGCAATGTGTGCAGTTTGTTAACAACACTTCTAACATTCTGAATAAAAAAGCAAATGGTCTGGCATTCTCCAGAAAGGGCATTCCGTTGCTTTAGTGGCTATGTAGGTTGATGCGTACTACTGGTTCTTTGCACATATGCGGTGTTCTTTTCTCGATATCGTTTAACTAGTGCACCCACTGGCCAGTTGTTGTTTTCAAGGATTAGATTTAGGTCATCAGGGGAGCATGTGAGCAAAAATGACGCATAAGAAGGATGCCTTGTTTTCAGCTGTCTTACTTCTGTGTGGACTCCGAATCCTTGAGCAAACATGGCCTTTATGTCATTCGCCTGCGTGTTCGGGGCAAGCCTAGTAACAAAGACTTTCTCTCGGGTTCTGACGGCTGTAATATTGAACCTCCTTGCCAATTGGCCATCTGTTGGGAGGTTTGTATGAGCTGTATCTACATTAAAATTATAGTTCGGAGATTGTGTAGAGGGATAAGAGTTATTATTCCGGATCTCGCTATTGCGTATATTTGTTATGGAAGTTGCTCTTCGGTTGGTAGCCTTCGCCACACTCTGATCCTGCTCTCTCTCATAAGTCTTCTGGGATAAGGTTTTCCTTGTATTCCCGTTTGATGTTATTTCCGCATATGTCAGCCTGGGATACTTTTCAGGGCACACTCTATTTGCCTCACACATGGCCGGAGATTAAGAGCAAGATAGATCTTGTGGTAAGGGAGATGGGGGGGCTCGGGTAGGGGTTTTAGATCCTTGTTGCATATATTCTAACAGGGGCTGTTGCTCATGATTATCTATTACCGGTGGTTGCTCGATTAGTCCTCTAGTTTCTCTGTTTCGCCGATAGGGAGTGACGGGAGGGATATTTAATATGGCATCTTTTGGTCTATGTCCCACTAATGGTTCAGCATTAATAACCGAGAAGGGGGCATGAGCTTGGGCATCCTGTCCGCTTCTATGGAGTATAGCGCCATGCTCTTCGCGTTCAGGCTCCAAGGTTTGAGGCACTCGCGGTATTGTTTGGTAATTTGGCTTACCCCACAGCATCATGCAGCTTTTCAGGTCAGTGATCTGGCCTTTTATCGAGCAAATTTCCTGTTTTATTTCTTCGTTCTGTGCGCGGAGTTCTTGGTTGTTAATGAGTAGGGTGGACAAGCACTCGAAAATTCGAGGAAATTTTTCTTCTAGATTATGCATGTATTCTTCGGCCTGGATTGCAATAGGTTTAAGAAATTCCCCAAATACTTCATCTGTTACGCTTTTGAGCATTTGTTTAGTGCCACTGAAAAAGGCGGTGTTTGACTGATTAGGCAAGGCCTTAGGTGGGTTTGCCTGCGGGCTGACAGGGGGATTTGCATGAAGACTATATAAGAACACAGCTATGGATCTTTTTTAAAACTTTGGGCAGCGTGTTCTTCGGTTGAACGTGTTCTTCGACCACAGAAGTATTTTGCCGTTAAACTTTGAACCTGATGTCGCAGTAGCGTATGCTGAAACTTTAAACCATTCCTTCTTCTTCTTCAAGAGGAGTGTTTCCATTTACAATGGGTTTTCTTAGCCTACAAGTTATTTCTTGTTAGGAATTTTTTCCCGCCATAAAGTGCGGTTCAGGGTGTCTTGGTCGGTTAAGCCTCGGGCTGTCATGCACTCCCGTACTCCATCCATCCATGTCCTCCTAGGTCTTCCTCTTCTCCTTCTTCCAGGAGGTATCCATTCCAGGATAGCCTTTGGATATCTGTTTTCTTGCATCCGTTTTACAAGTCCATACCATGTTAGACGCTTTTCTTTGATGGTGTCAATAATAGCCTTTTTCACTTCCATTTTTTTCCCTTATGTCTTCATTCCATTTTCTGTCTCTTCTAGAAGTTCCTGCTGAGCGTCTCCAAAAATCCATTTCTGTTCTGTGGAGAGCAATTTGTTTTCCGTTCGCCTATTTGATGTCCAAGTTTCCGCTCCATACAATAGAAGACTTTGTACAATCGTTTGAAATATAAGTTTCTTTATTTTATTTAGGATATTTTTGCTCCACAGAACAGAGTTTAACATGCCGATAGCCTTTCTGCCGTCTGCAATTCTCTTATTGATCTCTGTTTGGGATGATCTATCACTTTATAAGATTGGTCCCAAATATTTGAATTTATCGACTTGTTTGATTTTAAAACCTGCAATATTTAGAACGTGTCCTAGTCCTGAAGACAACATTTGAGTCTTGCTAAAATTGATTTTTAGACCCCATTGTTTATATTCCTCAAACAATTGACGACATGCATACTTTGCATTTTCTAAGTCTTGTGCTATCACCACCTGATCATCTGCAAAAAGTAAATTGTGAATATAGGTGTTCTTATTAATCGGAAATCCCATTTTATTACATTTTTTTGATCAGGATCTTAGGCAGATGTCGATATAAATTTTGAAAAGTGTTGGTGACATGCAACAACCTTGTAATAAGTCTTTTGAAGTGTGGAATTCAGGTGACAAAGCTGTTCCCACTTTAATTCTGCATCTATTATTCCTGTAAATTGCCTTAATAATGTTAATCAGTTGTCCATCAATATTTGCCTCTTTCAGTGCTTCCCATAAGAGTTTTCTTGGAACACTGTCATATGCCTTTTCAAGGTCAATAAAAATCTTAAGATTTTTTTCCCTTTTGATTGACATTTTTCAAGGATCTGTCGTAGTGTTGAGATATGGACGATACATGACCTTCCGGCTGAAAAACCACTTTGTTCTTCTGATACCTCGATTCGGGCTTCTAAATGGTTCCTGATCCATTATCAAGGATCTTTAACAGCGGGTTCAGGACGCATGTTCCTCTGTAATTTGAATAACTTTTCCGATCGGCCTTCTTATAAATTTATGTAATATATCCTGTTATCATTTCTTTCGGTATTTCTTCTCCTCTCAGTATACTATTTAACAGTTTTTGTATCAGAACAGCCACTCCTCTTCCTCTTGAAGAGGAGTGGCTGTTCAGAAGTTCCATGTAAACTCCTCCAGGTCCAGGTGATTTGCCATTCCTTCCTTCCTTTAGCAGGAATTCCACTTCCCTAACAGAAACTTTTAAGTCCGAGTCTTCTGCACCAAAATGCTCAATCATCTTGAACTCTTCCCGGTCTTCTTTTAAAAGTCCTTCATAGTACTCCGTCCAGTCTTTCAAAGGTATTTAATTGCAAACCAGCATTGTGTTCATTCTGTTTTCTCAAGTCTTTAAGGACCTTCCACGATTCCGCTGATTGCTTGAAGCCCAATTTGCTATTAATAGTTGCGCATTTCATTTCCCATTCTTCATTTTTCGCTTCTACTACCAACCGATTGGCTATTTTCTTCTTTTCAACATAAATGTTCCTATTGCATCATTCCTATCACCCAGCCATTTCTAATATGCAAGTTTCTTTTCCTCTACAGTAGCTCTTACTTTCTCTGTAATCCAGATCTTTTTTGGTCCTTGGCTCTTCTTTTGCCTACGATTTCATGAGCTATTTTTAACAGTATTTTTTTAAATATTCGTAGATTTCTTCAGTATTACTTTTTATCTCTATGTTAATTGCAACATCCAGTCTCTGGGTGAAATTGTTTCTAATGCTGTCGTCCTGGAGTAGGTCAGTGTTAAATTGATCCACTTGTAGCATTTCTCCTTCCCTGCATTGTTGGTTGTCCACACATATTTTCTTAATCCAGTTCCACCTCAGTGTTGTTTTAACAAGAAAATGGTCAGATCCGCATTCGGCTCCTCTATAAACTCTGACATCTTTCAATACATATGTCCCTGAATGTTTTGAGATAATGTGATCTATAACTGATCTAATTTGTCTTGTCTCCTGTGACCAAGTATATTTATGGATATCCCTGTGTTGGAAAAATGTGTTGTTTATTCTCAAGTCGAACTGTTCACAAAGATTGCATAGTCTATCTCCGTTGTCGTTCCTCTCTTTTTTTTCAAATCTTCCAATAACTTTGCTGTTTTGTTCATTTCCTACTCTTGCGTTGAAATCTCCCATTAGAAATATCTCTTTGTTCTTAGGGATTTTTTCTATTAGTTCTCTCAGATCCCCCAAAATGCATCCTTCAAGGTATCGGCGGTGTCATTAGTCGCGGCATATATTCCCAAAATACATATTTCTCTCCCATACATTATCAGAACCAATGAGATCATTCTTTCATTAATAAATTGCCAGTTTTTGATGTTGTGTCTCAACTTCTTTTTAAGAGCAATAGAAACTCCTGCTCTTGCTCTTTCACTCTTATCGACTCCACTCCAAAAATGGTAGTATTCTCCCATTATTTTCTCTCCACATCCCTTTTTCTTTGTCTCTGATAACACGACGATGTCTAACTTTAATTTTTGCAGTTCATCCGGAAGAAAGTTTCTTTTAATTGAAAGGCTTTGAATATTCCAGCATCCCAAAATCATAATCCTTTTCCGTTTGCCGAGTCTTTTCCGAAAGTGCAGTCCGTTTTCATTTTCACTTGTAGGTCGTTTAGCATTTGTGTATTTTTTACACTGAACGAGGAGCTAGCTCGTTGCAGCAACCCGCAACCTGGAGGACCGGGGTATCTCTCTTAGTCTGGCCCCTAACCTTTGACCTGTCCGGCTTGGGAGGACCTACCAGTAGCTAAGCTACCGCCAACTTAGCTCTCCGGGTCATCGGGACACGCACGCCCCCCCCTCCACCGCGACAAGGTGGAGAATGCCATCGGGGGAGTAAACCATTTCTTTACTTTAAAATCAAACACAACGGACCAGGACAAAAGGAATCATCTTAATAATGCACGCCCACACGTTGCTAATTAAATTCATACATTGCGTCGAAAAATGCGCTTGGTAGATATTCAAACATTCTAAGTGTAGCCAAGATTTGTCACCTTGTGATAAATCTTTAACATTCAAAGATTTTGAACGGAAATAACAAATACACATAGACACACGGTACAATTACTGTTTGTCTATGTGTATTTAAGACGATTAGATTATTAAAAAGATTCCAGATGATGATTCAAGGTCGTAACTATTTATTGAAAATCATCAAGGTATAGTTCTGCTTTTCATCTCCAAGATGTGTAAATATAACAAAATTTAATCGGAGTACGACAGTTGAACCAAATAGACATTGAAAGTAATGCTGAAAGAAAAAAAGGTTATTAATAAGATCAAAATAAGGTGAAATATTTCTGTTGAGGCCAACTCAAACAGAAATAGTCACTCAGATTAATTAGCAAAATACGAAATAAAACGAAAAAAACCACAAATTAAACCATGAAACAGGTAGGGAGTTAAAGAAGCCTTACTGGTCTGACACTCCTACTCCAAGTAATACTTTTTTATAAATCTTAGAAGGAAACTCAAGCGGAATTCTTTGTTAATATTCAAACAGTCGAATTTTCTACATCAGAAGGAATGGTTTTCATGACGTCAGGTTTTCTTCCCACTTACTGTTTATAGTTTACATAAATACAAAGAAATTGAACAACTTTGCATCGTAAATACAAGTTATTTGAATTTATGGGGAAGCATATATCTTAAACTTCTAATGCACGTTTGAAATATTTGAAGAATGTTGGACAAAGGCGAATTCGATATTGTCTCAATTGTTTGTGAACGGAAAAATATAAAAAAATATGCACGAGCGCTATCTATCGCGTATATTTCGAAATATCTCCGTATTAATTTTCTACATTTCAGTAATGGTTGCTGATCTATCATAGTGGACAAACCAATGTTCTTATGAGGAGTGAGTATCATCGATAGTAAAACCGGCTTTATGTTGTTATTAAACTAGAAGAGTTTCCATCGGTATTTGCTATTCTGCTAGAATTTTAGTTCTACTTTTCTGAAAACTGCTCTTTGATGTGGAACAGTAGAGATCTCCCAATGGATGTAGCAAAAAATATAGAATTCTTGCTCCAAAGATTCAATATAATATTGTCGTAAAACCTCTCATTTTAAGTTTCATCCTTGAAGAATTCGGATTTTTAAACTAAACACTTGACTGCATACCAAAATGTATACTAACGTAAAAGAGATAAAACGAAATATTTAACTCTTTCGTACTGCCCAACATAGGGAATTCAACCCCATTTCAAAGAAAAAAAAAGAATAAAATAATACTTATGATGTGTGTGTGTGTGTGTGCGTGTTACCAACAGTATAGAAATGGATAAATCGAAAGAGACAAAAATAGAGATAGCAGCAAAACTAGCAAGCAATGTCAGCCACCTACCCCATAACTGTTGTGAACTTATCAGTTTATTTTAAGTAGATAAAATGTTTAACAATAAAGGCCATTTAAGACGTCTGGGCAACATCAGGTGGCACAGAGGCGTTATGGCAGTTTTATTTTTACTGATGACTTTCTGGAAGAAATAGTGGAAGGTCAAAGGGATTTTATATTGCTTGATTTTTCTTTAATGCTTGCTTAATTTTAATGTTTTTGTATTCTTGTTTCATCGGTTATCGTTATCAGTTAAACTGTTCGTGGTTTGTTGTAGAGTTTTAGGCCATATGTAATATGTTTCAAATGCCGTGTGTTATTTGGTCAGTTTGCTCTTTGCTTGACGAAAGCCCCGAATTCTGGGAGAAAAACACCTGAGAGAGGATAACTCAGCCACTTTGCAAACAAAGACCATAAAAATTCTTCGCATCATTAATGGGGTTCGAACTCACATCTTTCCACCCAGTGTGGGAGATCGGTGATGATACCAACTGCGCATCCCAACGGGGCCAATTAAGCTGACTCCTGAAATGATCACAATAAGTTGAGTCCACTGTATTAACATATCTCATGAACACCAACGATGTAGAAAAAAGAATAATAAATGCTAAAATTAATCATAATATAAACTGAGATGGTTTTGAATTAGCAACATCTATATAGTATCTCGAGGGATGGGCCACTTTTGCCCGTAGTTCAGTCTGCACGTAGACTCCACAAGATGTTGCAGGATGTCCTACGGTAGCGCTACCCACTACCATAGGATATCCTACCGTCAGATCGGCCTTCGTGGGTAGGACAGTTGGTAGCATCGCATCGCTGTCCTGTCCACACCGGGCGGAAAAGACCCGAGTTCGAGTCCCGGTCGATAACGTAAAGGATTTTTATAGGGCTTTTTCACAACGTGGCTGAGTTAGTCGGTCTCAGGCGAGGTCTGGTTTTTTTCTCCAGGAAAGTCCGGTTTTTCGTCCAGAAAAATAGAAAATACCACAGAATACACGCAATTTACAAACAGTATATACGAAGCAATATGGCCTTAGTTGCTGATGCTCTAAAACCATATTACAACAACAACAACAACCGTCAAATGGATGGTCGTAGCATCGAATGTCCTTTTTCAGTGGATCTCAAACAGACTCAGTTGGGTCGAAATCGGTTGAGTTTAGCGGCCGTGGGGTGACAGATAATTCACTGTCGTGTTCCTCAACCAGTCACCATTCTGTGGTGCCTTTGGCATAGTGCGTTTTCACCTTGATAGACGGCGGAGTTGTAGGGATACACTGTCATCACGAATTGGCATACTTAGTCAGCAACGATAGAAAAGTAGGCGTTCCCATAGAGTCGTTGAATTATGGTGATCAAAGTATCCAGGATATGTTACAAAAACAGTCTGTAAACCATAACACCACTGCCTCCAGCCTGCCGAACATTAACAATGAAACCAGGTGCCACGGCTGCATGTTGCTTTCACAGAATGCAGATACGCCCATCAGCATGATGGAATTGGCAACGGGATTCATCAGACCAGGCGATACATTTACACGTTGGTGGTCAATTAGTGCTGACATGCCCACGCAAGGCGCAGTTTCTTATATCTCATAGTGAGCATGGATACCTGTGGTGACCGTCGTGTGTGAATATTGGGCTTTCCTTTCCTACGTTGTACTGGATGGTAAGCTGGGCCACTTTGCTGCGTCGCTGCAGTGTTACGATATGAGATGAGACACACGAAGCTCGCCACTGGAGACCTTTAGCTGGCTGTTCAACCGCTGTTGAACAATGTTTGGGTGTTATCGAGACACTGGCACCAGAACGTCTTGCCCCTACAACCATTCCACGTTGGACGTCAGAAACTTGACGCTGACATATTCTTCTTCTCAAACACGCAAAAACTGATTGCCACAAGTGCGAACTACAATCTAACATCAACCGTTCCTGACTTTGAGCTATAGCCAGCGTCACAGACCACTCTATTCCTACAAAAAGGGGTATTGTAAATGCAAAACAAACGGTGTACTTCTACTATGTATAATTAAAATATGGAAAACCAGTATCTATCGAAAAAAAAAAAACATATATATATATATATATATATTGCCTTCTTTGGCATAAGAATTGCCATGTTGCCAACCACTTCTATATTGTACAGCACAAAGAAACAAAGACATAAACATCCGGGAAAGTGCAGAACATCTAAGAAATCGTTTGAGATGAGTTTGAAAAGTATGGTGATCTGTAGTGGAAACCAGTTTTGACAACTGAAAAAAAAATTGAAAAGAGAGAAAATATAGAAGGTTGTAGGCGACTGCACCAAAACCAAAAATGTTTGAGGTAAAATCATCCTTCTGATCAAATGTTAATTTATGAATACAGACCCCTTCAAATGGTCTTGAGACATTTCCGGGTAGAAGTACTGTCATAAAAAAAAGAAGGAGAATCGCTGCACAATCTATTGGACAACTCACCGTGTCGATATGTATTGCGGCCACGCTCATGGATTTACGTGCAGATGTAAATTACTGTTCTCCAACAAATATGCCCGTGTGTCCGCTTAGTAAAATTCTCGACCATATCATTCTTATTCGTGACCTCCAGTTGCAAAAGACAACATACCTGTTGATTATCGTAATGAAGCCTTCTAAAAATATGATCTCAGGATAGATCTGGACTCGCCTATCTTGAAGCCAGTGGTAGGTGTGTGAAGAACTGCCAACAGCAAGTTGTAGAATCAATTCTTCCAAGAAATCTAGACAGTTCGTAGATGTTCGTGCCAGGATCACAGACCTCTAGCAAAGCCGAGTTAAAATCACTATATCTCATTGCCCGTCCGTCGTAATGGATGCTTGAACACTGTTCATCTACTCGGACACTTTGCAGCGACGACACAAACTTGGGTGTCAATCGAAAGATCCGACATCATCTGTACAAACTTGAATTTTATGGCGTGTGTGCTCCATTGAGTCCCCGATATCGTAGGGCCAGAACAATGTGGGTATTCGAAAGGAACAGTGCAATCAGTCTTCACAGATGAGTCCGGGAACGCCTGCAGTTTAATTTTCATCTGTCCTAGTGTGGCGTGATAGACGAACCCGAAATGAATCTGTGCCGGTAGAGGAACACGGTTAGTTCGGTGAAGATGGATTGCTAATATGGGCTGGCATTAGTATATGTGTTTATACCGACCTCATGATGAGGAAAAGGACCGTGATTGCAAGTTGATTCCCTTTGCCTACAGTAACTTCCCTGGTACTATAAGAGAAGAATTCATAGTGATGGACGACAATGCTCAACCACATAGAGAACAACTAATCGACAACATCTTAGAAGACGAGGTTATCGTCCGGATGAATTGGCTTCCGTCGAGCACGTCTTGGACGCTGTGGGAAGACTACTGTAACTCTTTCATGTTGTCCACTGACACTCAGTGAGCACTTACAGAATGATGGCTACTGATTCTGCAACAATTTATCGATACCTTGATGTGTTACAGATGCGAAACATATTGAACGGTTTTTTGGAGACCATACACCATTAAATTCGTTGTTCGTGTACATTCCGTCTACAATGTGGCAAAAATCGTTCCAATGCTTCTGACGTACCACATTTCAATAGAGACGCTGTTACTGTTCATTCTCGAGTTGCTTTTGAACGTTTTCAGCAAATTGGTCTCAGTTTTTCTTCAACTACATCATGGGGTATGTATGATATCATATTTATACACAAACATCGTTTTAGTATTATGATCCTTGCTGAGTGGTTTGAGCAATATATGTGGGGAATAAAACCAGAACACATTCCAAATAATCTTTTATCGTACCTAATGGAGCCTTTCAACCAGTTAGCTTTCTCAATGTCTCTAAGTAATATTACATGGTACCCGTATGTCTCACTCTGTGATATTTTATCACTAGAGAAAGAAACTAAAACCGTGGCTTACTTTTTTTGTCAACTGCTGTCAATTCAGTGAATCCAACGTAGCGCAAGTTTTTATCTCAGCTTACAATGTACTGCAATATTAAGTTCTTTCTGTTGTAGCAATTTTACTTCGATTACATTTTAATAATTCAGACAAATCGATACAAAAACTTAAATAAATATCTTCATTATTAGCTCAGCTTCGAGCATTGTTTGGATAGCGTGTTTTGTATTTAAAATTGGCGACTAGTGCTGCCATCCTTTGGTCTTTTTCGAAACTAATTATACATTACAAAATAACGCTAGTAATCGTCTTTAATGTTCACGTGCGAGAAAAAAACAAATAATTTACATTATGAGATTTATATTTTGGGAAACTTAACAGATATAGATTATTTAAATGCGAGTCTTGTTTTAGGACTCTGAATACTAAGTCACGTGTCGCATCTAACTCTTCGCAAGAGTGAAATTAATGTGTAGAAAACTCACAATTGAACGCTTTAATTTCCTCTCTGCGAGCTTTACAAATAATAAATGTCTCGCCGAGACACGCAGTCGGTCTTTAATTTCCATCGAGCGCACCATTAGATGGCAGAAGGAGGGGGAAAAAAAGATGTGCTAGAAAGGAATCCGTATCTGCACGTGTGTCTGGATGATGGGTCAAAATTAAAGGTGGACTGTAAGTCTTTCCAACAAACCTAATAAATGACAGAGCCATGCACGAGAGTGTGCTGGGCCATACAGATAACCGAAAACGCTGTCGTGCTTCGTCAATACATTCAATGAATGGATGCACAAAGCGGAAATAGAAGAGTAATGAAACGCAAGTTCGGTACGCTTTGCTTCAATGGGCTGTGTATGGAAATTTACAACGGTAATAATATGTGAGATGTTTATTTATGGGCCACACATCTTGGAAGTGCTCGGGTCTCGCTCCTCTTGCCCTGAACCAGCACGAACATTTTCGAAAGCACGCACACATTAAATTAACAGGATGATGGGGACATTCGCGGTTAAAGTTGAAAAGTAAATGGCTATAAATAGCAGCAACCAGGGCGTCTTTATCTCATCACAACCCGTCCTCCACACTCACCTTGAGGGGACTCGTTTTTTTTTCATAATTAATATTTATAACTTCGTTTGAAAAGAGTTCCTTACTACGTTATCTAAAATTTAGTGAAATCCTTCACAAGTTGCCATCCTTATACTTCAAATAAGTAACGCTAACCCCCACCACGAAGAGTTTCCGTCCTTATACTTGTTTTAAATATAAGGAGGTCAACTCGTTGTTCACGAGGCTTTCAGCTGTAAAATATTATTTTTCACTTTACTTGGTCTATTTGTTCGTATTAGTTGGACTGCTGATTAAAAAGTTCTGGAGTCGGGAGTTAGTGAACTCATTCTCTTCTTGTGTTTGATGTGAATTGCTTTTAAAATGTCATGTTAGTGCGCTGATTTGTCGGATAGTTTTGTGCTCTTGAAGGAGACAGTCAACGATTGCTATTTTTGCACAACTCAAACTGAAGGATAGAGAGGGCAAATAAAATCAGGAGTATCTGAATATCCCGTCAGCCATTAGACGAGTCAGTCAAAGTGACGGACTAATTGTTACTTCAG